>NC_058089.1:6668060-6968060 GCF_014858855.1 Bufo gargarizans | reverse complement strand
TCTGTGGATGGCACACTGTTATGGGGGATCTGTGGATGGCACACTGTTATGGGGGATCTGTGGAGGACACACTGTTATGGGGGATCTGTGGAGGACACACTGTTATGGGGGATCTGTGGAGGACACACTGTTATGGGGGATCTGTGGATGGCACTGTTATGGGGGATCTGTGGATGGCGCTGTTTTGTGACTGTATCGCTCTCAGTCTGGTTATATTATGTGACTGATTAACTCTTTCCTGTTAGATGCAGCCGAGATAAACTTGATGGTTAAGGCGTTAAGTAAAGAATGGCAAGAAAAAGATCACAGACTTTTCAATGGCTTTTGTCACAAGGTAACAGATAACTCTGTGCCCTGTGTTATCAGTCAAGTTTAGCTCTGCTACATCTGTATAATCTTCATTTACAATCACAGGACTCCCTGACATTTTCATTCAGATATAATGACCTGCACCGTTACCCGCCTCTCACCGACCCAATAAAATTGATAAAACGAAGGTAGAAAGAATCTGTAGAACTTGGCTGAATTTACTCCGGCCAAAAAAAGAAGAAAAAACTTTTTATGTTCTGCCTTTTCCCCACAGAGGGGTGTTTTGGAGGACTCCTATACAATTACTTCTAAGGCCTCATGCACACGACCGTATGTATTTTGCGGTCCTCAAAAAACGGATACGCAAAAAATACGGATGACGTCCATGTGCATTCTGTATTTTGCGGAACAGAACAGCTGACCCCTAATAGATCAGTCTTATCCTTGTCCGCAATGCGGACAATAATAGGACATGTTCTATTTTTTTGCGGAACGGAAATCTGTACATATGGAAACAGAATACACACAGAGTACCTTCTGTTTTTTTGGGCGGATCCACTGAAATTAATGGTTCCGCATACGATCCGCAGAAAAAAAAAACTGAACGGACACGGAAAGAAAATACGTTGGTGTGCATGAGCCCTAATGCTGATAAACCAACATGAACCAGCCAACTAATACAACCTAATGGGGCGGAGTCTGACACCTTCTGCTGTGGGAGGACAGGTGTCAGGTCACCAGTGGCTGGAAGTATGTAGATACCTTACTGCAAGGCTACGTGCACACGACCGTTGTGTTTTTTCGCGGATCCACAAAACACGGATGATGTTAGTGTGCACTCTGCAATTTGCGGAACGGCATGGACAGCCTTTAATATAACTGCCTATTCTTGTCTGGAAAACGCGGACAAGAATAGGACAGGTTAAATTTTCTTTGCGGGGCCACGGAATGGAGCAACGAGTACTGTCCGCATCTTTTGCGTCCCCTTTGAAGTGAATGGGTCCGCATCCGAGCCGCCAAACCGGCGGCCGTGTGCATGAGGCCTAACAGAGAAGACTGGGAGCAGCAGGTCAGTAGGATTGACCTGTTCAGACACTATGTAACAATGTTACTATTTGTATCAATTTGTGATAAACACTGACATTGTAAATATCTGTACTTTTCTATGGGGGGATCTCCAGATGATAGGAATGGAATCCTGTACAGACGCTGCTATAATAGACAATGGAGAAGGCGGTGGGGGAGATCTATACCTGATATTTGCCAGTGTGGCGGAACCCAGTGACCCCGTCGCATCCAGCTGTCACCGATATGAGCTGTAATGGTGTAAATTATCATTTCCCACCCCCTGCTCGTTCCTTATGAGATGCAGAAACCAACAATCACACTAATGGGCTTATATGAAACATGTGACTGCACAGATATAGCAGAGCTGAATGTGTACAATATTT
Organism: Bufo gargarizans; assembly: GCF_014858855.1. NCBI lineage: Eukaryota > Metazoa > Chordata > Amphibia > Anura > Bufonidae > Bufo > Bufo gargarizans. Next base: position 6,966,300 of record NC_058089.1, on the reverse strand, counting down.
TAAAGGTATCACCATGTATAGCTACTCTCATGAGTTAGGCTGGGGTCCCCCTTACACATTTGATTCTTAAAGAGGTTGTGTACCCCCAGGAGCCTTTCAGGCAGACCCCCCAACATGGCCGGACCTGCAGAGGGAATGTACCCGTCCCTGCACTCACCGCGTCAGTACCTGGTTTGACAGGGGTCGCGTGGCTGCTGCAGCCAATGACTGGCCTCAGGGATGACATATAGGTTCTCCAGGCATCACATGACCCTGTGACATGATGCAAAGGGGACACATCACTGCTGGCTGCAGCGGCCACACGACCCATGTGAATCGGGCTATTGACTTCAGGAGTCCAGAGAGCAGCGGCGATGCCGGGGGAGCGAAGGGGCTGCAATCCAGTAACGTGGAGCAGCTAAATATGATTCCAGGTTCGGCCACATTGGAAGGGGGGGGGGGGGGGTCTGCTTAAAAGCTCCCCAGGGGTGAAGAACCCCTTTAACTAAGGCCTCATGCACACGGCCGTTGTTTTGGTCCGCATCCGAGCCACAGTTTTGGCTGCTCGGATGGGGACCCATTCACTTCAGTGGGGCCGCAAAAGATGCAGACAGCGCTCCGTGTGCTGTCTGCATCCGTTGCTCCGTTCCGTGGCCCCGCAAAAAAAAAATATAACCTGTCCTATTCTTGTCCGCGCTTTGCGGACAAGAATAGGCAGTTATATTAAAGGCTGTCCGTGCCGTTCCGCAAAATGCAGAACGCGCACAGACGCCATCCTTGTTTTGTGGATCCGCGATTTGCGGACCGCAAAACACACCACGGTCATGTGCATGTAGCCTAATCCTACTGAAAAAGAGAGGTTTAGGTTAAAGGGGTTGTCCAGGATTTTGATATTGATGGCCTATCCTCAATATGTCGACTGAATCGCTGTGGCTTAGCAGTGACGCGGGGGTCAGACCCCCGCCAATCAGATATTTATGGCCTGTAACAGTTTGTTAGTTTTATATAGTTAGTATCCCTAACTCACAATGTCCTCCTAGCGCAGCAGAAACAAAAGGCAGCATGAGCTCTGCTACATCTGTAATAGTCATCTCCTCCTGGGGCATCTCGATCTGGTTACCCTGTAGGTTCAGCATTATCTGGGGCACCGGGAACCCTGATGCCCGAGATGATAATGGACTATGCTGCGCTCCTGCCACTCACTCTCCTCCAGCAATGCCAGGGAACCTCATCTGATTCCCAAGTCACATTAGACATGACAGTTTGTTCTTTTGTCTAGCGTCTGATGGCAGCGGGGCCTGGACTGACAGGCAATCAGAGCTTTCTGAAGACTCCTATGCTGTGTCCCCAATCATACACAATTCAACCCTCTTTGCACATCTCAAGAGATTGACTTGTACTACCCTTGGGTGGATCGAATGCAGATGTTAAAGGGGATTCAGGAAGCTTAGAAAATGGATCTGGGTCATCTAAGTGTGAAAAGGACCTAATCAAGAAAGGTTTTGCAACCTCCACATAATGAACAAGGAAAGTTTACATTCACTGACTGCAAGCGGAGGTGCTGAAAACGGGGTTGCATAAGAGTTTATGCTCATTTTAGTTTTCTAATTTGCTATTTGGTCTCTAAAATTGTTCCACCATCGAACCTGAGTGCATTCATTTCTATAGAACTGACGGAGCACTGAATACAGCGGAAGTGAATAGAGCAGAGGTCCGGCACACGCACTACAACTCCATCCACAGAGGGGACTCATGGGCCCCTCACTCAGCGGTCAGATCCCCTTACCCTACGATATTTATCCCACATACTGAATAATTGACATCATTTTCATGGGATAACCCCTCTCAAGGCCTTACAATAGGTTGGACTTTGACTTATGGGTTAGTTACCTATAGGTGGCGCCATAAAGGCAGTTGTCTTCCTTCTGGAGGAGCGTTCGTTTGCATACTTATTCCCAGAAGGCATTGCCTGCACCATCTGAATCTCCTCAAGGAGAACCAGTACCTGAAGAGCTGGTCCCATGGGAGGTCTGGAAGGACCATCCTGCTTGTTCACCCTTACTTTGATTCGGTGGCATAACTAGAAATGACTGGGCCCCATAGAAAGTTTTTGAAACCCCCCCCCCCCAAAACTTCTTTGCAACCCCCACTCCTGAGGCTAGTCAAGATCGCTCTCTCAGACAAGGCCCTGCAGCCGCTCCATCCGTTTTCTACAGTGTCTCCATATATAATGTCATTGTATAAGGCCTCATGCACACGACTGTGGTGTGTTTTGCGGTCCGCAAATCGCGGATCTGCAAAACACGGATGGCGTCCGTGCGCATTCCGCAATTTGCAGAACGGCACGGACAGCCTTTAATATAAATGCCTATTCTTGTCCGCAAAGCGCGGACAAGAATAGGACAGGTTATATATTTTTTGCGGTGCCACGGAACGGAGCAACGGATGCGGACAGCACACTGTGTGCTGTCCGCATCTTTTGCTGCCCCGTTGAAGTCAATGGGTCTGCATTCGAGAGGCCAAAACTGCGGCTCGGATGCGGACCAAAACAGCCGTGTGCATGAGGCCTAAGGTTTTTTTTGCGGATAGGATGCGGATCCATTCATTTCAATGGGTTCGCAAAAAACGCGGACAGCACACAGTGTGCTGTCCGCATCAGTATGTCTGTTCCGTTGCTCCGCCCAAAAATTGTGCATGTCCTATTTTTTTCTAGTTTGTGGACAAGGATAGGCATTATTACAATGGATCCGGGGAAAAAACGGATCCGCAAAAAGAACGGATGCCATGCGGAACGTCATCCATTTTTTTGCGGATCTGCAATTTGCGGACCGCAAAACACATATGATCGTGTGCATGTAGCCTAATACTGTTGAGAGGTCCCCGACAATAAAATCAGGGACGGGCCCCTTCTAAGTTTGGGCCCCAAACCTGCCGCTTCCCCTATAGCTACACCCGGTCTTGATTCTGAGAGTCCATTCACGTAGAGGAAGGGTTGACTGCCCCTTCACCCCAAGACCCCCCAGTGCACGTGCACCCGTGTATATTCCAGCTGCTCCCATCCATTCCTCAGTGCTACATTGTATCTATTTGTAAATATTAGGTTTGAAGTCTATTCGGGGACGGCCAGGTTCTCACTGAAGATGACACAGGGCAAGGTAGATACTTGACCTCCAAGCTCCAGCGAGACTTCAACGGTGTCGATAGAGTGCCCGCTGCTTGCGGCAGAAACTTCTTCAAAACTTATCGAAAAACCTGGAAGTGTTTCCATAGCAATGAAGATCCCTGACTTCCTCAGAAGAAGCGGCCGTCCTGCTGCGCCGGGCTAAAGAGCTTCAGGAGCTAAAATATTTATAGGTGGTTCTTGTCCGCACGCAAACGAGTTCTGGGAGCGAGGTTTATCCAGAAAACATTTAGGAAATGTCTCACATCAGCTCGTTAATCCCATTATAACACCCAGCCGGCTACTGGAGTGCGTGTCTGGGTATAATGGGTTGTATAGAGTAGAAGATGAAGACCGTCCTCCGCTCCTGCAAAGTGACATTGTGCAGACCCCGGTGCCCAGTGCTCGTAGTGTAAATAACTGGGAGAGATGGCGGGGCATTTATCCACTTGTGTAGAGAAAGCAGAGGGGGGGGGGGGGGGAAGAGTGGGAAATTCTTGCTTTGTGAAGTCTCAAGTACACTCCTTGTGCCGCCATATGGTGTTATATAGCACCATAATTCAGAAGTATTCTCTCCCTCCTAGAACAGTCCATAATGCAATTAGAGTTATGCAGAGGTAGTGTAGACTTCTAATGGAGCCACCTTACAGGTCTGTACTCTGTGTGCCGCCATATGGTGTCATGGGATGGCACAATAATACAGAAGTATTCCTCCCTGCAACATGCTACAATGAAATTAGAGTCAGGTGGATGTACAGCATAGCCCCATAGACTTCTATTGGAGCCATATTTCAGTTCTGTACTGTGTGTGCTGCCATATGGTGTCATGGGATGGCACAATAATATAAAGGTATTCCCTATGAACATGCCACAATTAAATTAAAGTCTTGCAGAGGTACAGAGTACCGCCCTATAGACTCATACTCTTGATGCCGCCACATGGTGCCATTGTGTGGTACTATATTACAGAAGTATTCCTCCTTAGAAGATGCCATAATGAAATTAGAGGCCGGTGGATGGACTTCTATTGGAGCCATATTGCAGTTCTGTACTCTCTGTGCTGCCATATGGTGCCATTATATGGTGCCCCCCAAGGAGCATGTCTCATAGAATTAGAGGCAGCCATAGGTAGAGCACTTCTATAAAAGCCATATTTCAGTTGCGTACTCTAAGTGCTGCCATATAGTGCAAATGTAGGACGCTTCTATCCAGCAGTATTCCCCCCTAGAACATGTCACAATGAAAGGAGAGGCCTGTGCAGGTGCAGTGTGGCCCCGTTGACTTCTCTTAGGGGCCACATTACTGTTTCATACAACTTGCCGCTTGTGTAGGGCAGTTGGACACATCCAGCCCATGCTAATGTCAGGAACTCCGGTAAAAAGATGAATTTGAAATCAGAGGCTCAGGTGCCAAGGTGGCATTGGCACGATGGAAGCAGAAACAGGAGATTTAATCGCCAGCCCTTTCTTCAAGATGTCAAGGAGATTGAGAGTCTTACACCTGGAGAACACCAGATGGAGGTCACGGATCGATGCCGTTATCTGGGCCAAGTAATGCAGGAGCTCGATGGTCATGGCGGAGGCGGCAGGGGCCAGGCTGCCGAGAGGATTAGCAAGCTTCAACTTTAGATTCTAGACCTAATCGACAAAAACATTCTGAGCCCCTTCTAAACAATTATTTTTATTGGCTGGACAACCGCTTTAATTGCAGAAAATAATAAATGTCCACCTTCTATGATCAAATCATTATCATGTTCAACATTCTCTGTAGATTTACTTCCTATTACATCTTAATAGCAGCCGGGGACCCAGCCCCCACTGTCCTCTTTCTGGCGGGTCTAGCCGCAGAGTCTGCTCTGTCCCTCTACGCAGGCTGTGGCCTGTTTGCCATCAAGTCCTCTCCTCCTGAGCCTGTAGGACACATATGCACTCCCTCCAGCGCTTAAAGGGCCAGCATGCGCAGACCGTTCACCAGCCAATGGCTGGCAGCCCTGGGGTACCTGTGGAAAGGTGCCTGAGCAATAGGTGTTCTAGAATGCTATTATCCTGCAAAGGTGTCTGAACTGATGTCTGCCCATGTACTGACTTTCTGTCTGTTTGCTGGATTCTGCAGCCTTTACTGTGCCTGACCTCAGACCCTTTACTATATTATAGCTCGTACTGTGCCTGCCCTCAGACCCTTTACTGTATAGCTCGTACTGTGCCTGCCCTGACCCTGGCCTGTCCCTGACTAAGACTCTGCCTGACTCCTCAGTGCCCATTCCCGGTGTTTCTGATCCCTGTGGATCAGACGTCAACCACACAGAGACTACTCCAGGAGGCAGCAGCATGGTAGTTCCCCTGCAGCCGGGTCTGTACAGGGGATAAAGGGTCAAAACCAGGGGACTGCCAGGATTAGCCCAAAGCCAAATCTGTAGGTTGACAAAGCAGTTCCACACCCACTGCCATAACAAGGACACTATATTCATAGCACAACATGAAGATGACTTCGAAGGTTCAAGGGCAAAATAGAAAACGAGAGAAGAGAGCGGAGATGCTATCAGAAATTGGAATGAATTCCCTGCCATGTAATACAACGATGGATCAGAATGAGAGGCGTTCTTTGTAAGACCGTCCTCCGTGATGTCAATGTGCTCATACAGGGCATAGCAAAATGAACGGTGAGACAACCCCTTTAATAGACAGATATCCAATCAGACTTTTCACTCTTATGATTTATTGCACCTTTACTTCCAATCACCACTAGGGGGAGCTTAGGTGTAGGGATGAGCAAATCGACTTTGGATGAAACATCCGAAGTCGATTCGCATAAAACTTCATTTCAATACTGTACAGAGAGAGAGCGCTCCGTACAGTATTAGAATGTATTGGCTCCGATGAGCCGAAGTTATTACTACGCGAAGTCTCGTAAAACTTCGCATAACTTCAGAAACTGATTTATACTGAAAAAAAAAAATCCCGCACTCGGGTTCGGTTCCAAGGTACCACTTGGAACTGAACCCTAGTTCTGGAAATTGTTTTTTTACAGTATAATCAATTTCTGAAGTTATGCGAAGTTTTACGAGACTTCGCGTAGTAATAACTTCGGCTCATCGGAGCCAATACATTCTAATACTGTACGGAGCGCTCTCTCTCTGTACAGTATTGAAATGAAGTTTTATGCGAATCGACTTCGGATGTTTCATCCAAAGTCGATTCGCTCATCCCTACTTAGGAGCTTAAAGGGGTTGTGCCAAGTTAGAAACGTAGCCACTGTCCACGGGATAAGGGGAAAACTAGCAAATTCCCAGTGGTCTGACTGTTGTTTCCCAGGATTTAGATACCCAAAGACTTACAGTAGGTCCAAACAGCTGGACAGTCGCATGGTAATAATATAAAGCATGCAACAACACAGGCAGGTAACGAGAAATATCTGTAAAGAATAAATCAAGGCAACTGGACGTCCTGTAGATTTCTTGAAAACGTTTCACTCGTTCTTCCAACGAGCTTTCTCAATTCTGAGGGACTGTACAAGAATTCTGGGAATAAATATGTAACTGAATCAGATATGTAATGAGAAAACAAGAAAATAGGATGGGGATGGAACAAAATGGATGATGGGCATGATATGGTGAAAGATGACTAAACAGACAATAACTGAGCCCGATTGTAGCTTATTCTGGATTTTTCCCTAGATCTGATCCTGGACACTGACCTTCACACCAAACATATGGAAAACCTTAATCTGCAATACAGACCCAAACCCAAACAGAAGGCACAAGGGACAAAGAAGAAAAACAAAATGAGGGGGAGCTGAACTGGAATCAAGGCAAAACAGATTCAATTGAGTAGGAAACTAAACAACAAACAGCAAAAATCAAAGCAAAGGCTGAACTAGAATAACCTCAGAACAAAAAGCAAAGTGGGCAAGAAACAAAATACACCAGGATGCTGGGTATTAATGCGTAGAGGTCATGCTGTAACCAGCAGTCCACTGCAGAAGTCAGAAACATTTAAAGAAAAGACTGACCAATCAGGAACATCCGTTCCAAGTGAGCTGCTACAGCAGAGAGGTCAGCAGACCACATTAAGGGATCCGATGTAAAGACAGGTGGATAGCGAGGGCTCCAAGCAAAGGAATAGACAGGAGAAGATGAAACAGCAGGGACGTTCCCACTGATGGTCACAGGTGGCCCATAACCTCTCTTCCCAAGTAACTCACTATTTATTTTCTCTGCCTGCCGATTGAAGTCAGATGCTAGCACACATCCTTTTTTCTGATCTCTTTATTTTCTGATTGCAGATTTTTTTTAAATTCTATTTTCTAAACATGATCTGAGCTGTTCTTAAAAATGTTTAGAAAGTGATTTACGGCAGCCCCACGGGCCATAGACACAATGATCAGGAGGGGACTCTATTGACTTCTATGGGAGAGTTTTCTGGGCATGCTCTGTGATCTGTGCAGAGGTCATTGTACAAGGAAAGAATAGATAAACTGTGATATCACCTATTGTGAATGGTGGAGCCCGTCTTATCTGTACACAGAGATGATATCATTACAGGCAGGATTAGAATGACAGATAAGCAGATAACTGCAGTAAAGTGATCTGTACAGACCAACTATTAGACTTAGTGGCCAGTGCGAAAACTGCAGGATTTTATGTTATTTGTTTAGATATAGATAGACATGGAAAATTAAATATATCATTCTTAAAAATATGTTAAAAGGGTTTTCCCATCTTAGACAAATGGGGGCACATCGCTAGGAGATGCCCACACTGTCTTCTAGGTGCGGGTCCCACCGCTAAGACCCACACCACATCTCCTAAACAAAGCCCCGAAAGTGTTGGAGGGATCATTGCTCATTCGCAGCCGCCCTCCATTCAATTCTATGGGGCCCCCAAAAATAGCCAATCATTGGCTCCGTTATTTTCTTCGGGCCCATAGGAGTGAATCGGAGTGGCGGACGGTCATGCGCGGTGCGCTCCAATTCACTTCCATAGGGGGAGTCCTTGGCGGTGGCCGGAATGGAGTCCTCCAGCCACCACTTTGCAGGGCTCCGTTCTCAAACCCGCACCTATCAGACAATGGGGACATATCCTAGTGACGCGCCCCCATTGTCTCAGATGGGAATACCCATTTAAACATAAAAACATGATTTAAACAATAGGGTATTTTCTGATGACACATTTCCTTTAAGGTGCGCATTATTGGGGAAGTCCAGGGTTTAATAGGAACACCATAAGTATGTCTAATGTAGCCTCCGGATGACTCCGTGTTAATAGAACGCCGCGTCATCTCATGTTGCATCTTTCAGAAATACAAGACGCAGAAAAATCTATCGAGCCGTGTTAACATTGGTTCAGTCAGTGTAATGTTTTTTATATTGAATTAAAAATGACTTAATAGAGAATGAAACTATTTTTTTGTAAGACAATATAATAATACAGTACAATAATATAATGAGAGGATAAACTAGTGACAACAGTCAGGTTTCACGTATTCGCATCATCCTGAGCGGATTACTATTCCGCAGTCACCTCTTCCCGATCCGCTCGCTGTGTTCTGCATTCAGACTCGCAGCTTGCCTTTGACTGGAGAAGTCACAACACTTAATAGAAAGAGACTCGATAATTGTACTCAGCCTGACGGATAAACAATCCCGACCGTCAGCAATAATTAAATTTCATGCAAATGTGCGTGAGGCGTTTCAGTCAAAAGTCTGCTGGGTAAATGTGCGCATGAAAGTACGCTAGCTACTTCTCACATGGTTGGAAAGGGCCCCCGGGGCCAGGGATTATATGCGCACGAGTGGGGAGTAACTATATACGGTAACTCTAAGGCCCCCAAAAAGGTCCTGTTCTCTTATTTTACATAATTTTGTAATTGTTGGAGCAGCAGTTTGTGCTCAGGAGCTGCTCTTCTTTCTGCCATTCAAAATTTTACTGTAGAGCTCTATGGCTACTTAATATATATATAATAATATCTTCTCTGGGGGTTTTTCCCATTATTCCAGTGCTGTGACTTTATTGTATTATCCCTGTACTGTGACATCACTGTGTGTATTATCCCCGTACTGTGACATCACTGTCTATTATCCCCGTACTGTGACATCACTGTGTGTATTATCCCTGTACTGTGACATCACTGTGTCTATTATCCCCGTACTGTGACATCACTGTGTGTATTATCCCCGTACTGTGACATCACTGTGTGTATTATCCCTGTACTGTGACATCACTGTGTCTATTATCCATGTACTGTGACATCACTGTGTGTATTATCCTGTACTGTGACATCACTGTGTATATTATCCCTGTACTGTGACATCACTGTGTGTATTATCCCTGTACTGTGACATCACTGTGTGTATTATCCCTGTACTGTGACATCACTGTGTGTATTATCCCTGTACTGTGACATCACTGTGTGTATTATCTCTGTACTGTGACATCACTGTGTGTATTATCCCTGTACTGTGACATCACTGTGTGTATTATCCCTGTACTGTGACATCACTGTGTGTATTATCCCTGTACTGTGACATCACTGTGTGTATTATCCCTGTACTGTGACATCACTGTGTTTATTATCTCTGTACTGTGACATCACTGTGTTTATTATCTCTGTACTGTGACATCACTGTGTGTATTATCCCTGTACTGTGACATCACTGTGTGTATCATCTCTGTACTGTGACATCACTGTGTGCATTATCCCTGTACTGTGACATCACTGTGTTTATTATCTCTGTACTGTGACATCACTGTGTGTATTATCCCTGTACTGTGACATCACTGTGTGTATTATCCCTGTACTGTGACATCGCTGTGTGTATTATCTCTGTACTGTGACATCACTGTTTATTATCCCTGTACTGTGACATCGCTGTGTGTATTATCCCTGTACTGTGACATCACTGTGTGTATTATCCCTGTACTGTGACATCACTGTGTATTATCCCTGTACTGTGACATCACTGTATTATCTCTATACTGTGTGGAGGACACATATGCTTAAGGAGGAAGAAGAAAATAAAGCGCTCTGTATTAAGGAATTCTACTAAAAGACATTCATTGACATAAAAAAAAAACAATAAAACAAGGTCAAAGCTACGCGTTTCGGTGACGAGCCTGATGAAGGGTCCTGGAATGACTGAGGTACTGCTTATCCTGCTTTCAGCCACTGAGGAAGGAGTCGTAGCCAACTCCGAAACGCGTTTGGTGAAAGAGGATCCCATGCAACCGAATCTACAATCGGAACATTGAAGCGCTTTAAATCTTCTGTAAAGAGAGGGATCGGTATCAACTATAATTGGCAGGAGAAAGCAAAGACAGACCGCCGAAGTAAAAGCTATTTTGCTGCCTGCTCTGCTTGATCTCAGTATCTGGCAGCAATCTTTACGCAAAATTTTTTTTTAAGTTCGGCACCCCTGCAATTGATGACCGAGGATCCCCCGGACTTTACCTTGGAAGCTACATCACTGTTTGCAAGCAGAATACACGTGGGACGCCACGCTAACTGCAATACACCCAGCATAACCGTGAGTAGTGAAACCAGCATCTAACCAATATATGCATAGAAAGTAAAAAACCTTTGGAACTCCAATTATATTGAACATAAGCGAGAAACATTTTACCTCTATCCGACCACATTGGAACTTTTTCTATGAATTTTACTCTATATTTATAAATTACGGACTGTGCAATAGAGTTCAACCTTTCAGATTTGCTGTGTGAGCAATTTATTGCGGATATATAGTTGAAAGACCCAATTCCGTTTATAATGTGCATTTTATCTATTTTATATGTGAATTTATAGCATGCGACTGATTGTTTAATATCTGTTTAATTAAAGGTATAATTTATATACTATATGGTTGAATTTTCCAGTATATCTCCTATGTGTATCCAAGTGTAGGTGTGCCCCACTACACAACTTTTTATTCCTTTTTCTATTTGAAGATTGGGTGTAATCTTCCTTGTGGGTGCACCCATTCAATCATTGTTCAGGAAGTGAGCCACCTCTATACAACACTGTGTGTATTATCTCTGTACTGTGACATCACTGTGTATATTATCCCTGTACTGTGACATCACTGTGTGTATTATCCCTGTACTGTGACATCACTGTGTGTATTATCTCTATACTGTGTGGAGGACACATATGCTTAAGGAGGAAGAAGAAAATAAAGCGCTCTGTATTAAGGAATTCTACTAAAAGACATTCATTGACATAAAAAAAAAAACAATAAAACAAGGTCAAAGCTACGCGTTTCGGTGACGAGCCTGATAAAGGGTCCTGGAATGACTGAGGTACTGCTTATCCTGCTTTCAGCTGTGGAGACAGAGACAGTTGTATATAATGAGGCACAGAGCCGCTCCCCATTTCTCCATCTAGCTCAGCTTCCGACTCTCCCCAGCAGGCAGGATGCAGTCGGACATCCCGCTATCCCACTGCTTGGCTGTATAGTGAGCGGTGCCCGGGATTCAGCCTGTGCCCTCCCCCTACACAGCCCAGCAGTGCGATGTGTGACAGTGTCCTGCCTGCTGCTGTGGGGGAGCGCAGGGTGAGCTGTGAGCACTGGAGGAACTGTGCGAGGATTTACATTGTTTTTTTTCCTGTGAAGGGGGCACATATCTGGGCATAACTACTGTGAGCGGGCACATCTGGACATAACTGCTGTGAGGGAGGACATGTGGGCATAACTACTGTGAGGGGGGAACATATATGGGCATAACTACTGGGAAAGGGGCACATGTGGACATAACCGCTGTGGGGAGGCACATATCAGGGCATAACTACTGTGAAGAGGGTTTGAATAAGATCAGCACAGCAGTATAAAGGTGTAGGCGGAGTGCAAGCGGCTGTGAAGGCGATCCCCTTTTCCTGCTACTGTGAAGAGGGCACATCTGGGCATAACTACTGTGTAGGGAGCACATGTGGGCTTAACTACTGTAAAGGGAGTACATGTGTTCTTAAATGGGGCACAAGTGAGCTTAACTACTGTGAGCGGGTACATGTGGGCATTACTACTGTAAAGGGGGCACATCTGGGCGTAACTACTGTTAGGGGGCACATGTAAAATAGTAACAGTTTGTTAGGCTGAAAAGAGACATCTGTCTATCTTTCAAGTTGACGTGGGCATAACTACTGTGAGGGGCACAATGTGGGTATTATTACTGTGTGGTGGCACAAAGGGGTAATAATTACTATGTGGGGGCATTAAGGGGACTGGGTGGGGTTGGGTGTGTACAGTTATGTTTTGGGTACAGTTAGAGGTGTGGCCAAGTATTAAATAAAATTGCCGCGGTGCAGATATTGTCCCTCTTTGTGCTTTTCAACAGTTGGGAGCCGGGAGGTATGTGTTTATTGTCCCTGCACGGTAGCTCCCCAGCCATTGCACAATCACAACTCCCAGCATGGCCTGACAGCTGCTCGGCTGGGGGTTGTAGTTTTTGTTACCCCTGGAGACCCGCAGGCAGCAAACCACTAACTATGGTGCAGGGATGCTGGGGGTTGTAGTTTTGCAACAGCTGAAGACCTGCCAGTGTAATGACCCAAAGTGGCATTACCACCTCCTTTTGTACCCCCACCATCTTTATTGGTGTATCATGTGTCATCTTATATTTATTTACTGCCATTTCCTGCAATATGTGTATATATTTCCTTTCTAACTAATGTTCAAGTGTAATGTGCCTGGTTCACCAGCAGATGGCGGCAATAGGTGCAGAGCTAGTTTCTCTAGAGAGGAACCCCCTAGTTCCCTCTCTAGAGAGGGAGTAGTTAGTTAGTTAGTGAGCAGTCTAGCCTAACCCCTCCTGGGGAAAGGTTGTGTGTTGGCTAGCAGAGCACTGTCTCTGAAGTCTACATGGTTGCTTGCCTATACCCAAGCTAAGTATGCTTGAGGCCAGGAAGAAGTTCCTAGGATTAAAGTAAGAGACAAACTACAGACCACTAAGCTAAGTTCCAGCAGAAGAGGAAGAGTTCCTATTTACTCCAGCTAGCATAGCAGAGCTGAGAAAGCTACAGATATAGCAGAGCTGAGATTGTTGCAGAAGTGTTTGCCTGCCAGAAGTTAAGCCAATACCTGTTGATGACCAAGATACTGTTTGGAAACTGCTTGGATTATCATTTATGCCAAGTAAAGTCATACAAAGTCTGGACTCCATTTATTCTACTTATTTTTGCACTCCTTAGGACTACACCATGCCTGGGATCCAAGGATATCCATGTAGGAGCACAGTGACACGTGCAATGTGCATACAACATCTACAGAGACATTGTAGGCCACTCTACACCACTCTGGCAATCCTACATCTGGGTACCCACACTACCATCTACAAAGGGGACTCCATGTCCTCGTTGCTTATCCGCAACTGGCGTCACGACTACTTGCTCTAACAGAGGGACATATAATCGTAAATACCTCTTAAGGGGCAAGGGATACCCCCGACATTGGCAATAGCCCGCTGCACCAGCAGGAGACCACTTTCTGCCGTCTAGGATTTCATCTCCACATTATGTGAGAAGAAGCAAAGATCAGCGGATGAGTCACTAGGTCAGGTGAGTTCATCCTGAAGTGATATACAGGGTCTCGCCTGGGGACAGATGACGCTTGTATTACTGTACGCAGGTTACGGTGCACTGAACCGCACAAACCGTGCACCATGGATATCACATTGACGGGAGCTTGGGTGAAAAATATAATTGGTTCCTTGGTTGCAAATATGAAATGACGTCTTACGGAAAGTGCAAGCGTCGCCCCCATGACGGCTGAAGACAGATAATTCTATTTATCGCTTTGACTAATGTAGGCATCATAATTACTATAGAAACAAAAGGCGCACGGAGCAACTTTATCACTAAGCGGTGATGGCTACAGATTTTCACTTGCAGATGTTTGGCTTACCATGGAAACCAAAGATGGAAGCAAATTGCTTTAGCCTCATCTTTTATGCTCGTCTTAGAAGCAAAATGACATTTTCACCTGGGGTTACGGAGTATAAAGCCAAGGTGCTGAACATGGTGACCATACTCTCTTCATCCTCCATGGATTGTTCCTACTGGAGGTTCTCAGGAATCAATGTTCTCCTCCCCCACTCTTCTTCTGTATATCTGTGTTCTTAGGTGGCAGTGGAGCCACAGGTGTAACATGAAGCTCCTTGGTCCCAATGCAACACCTGGGCCCCCTACGTCAATGTGCTATCTATAATATGGTGTCTTCCAGGGGCCTCTAAGGCAGCAGGTCCTGGATGTGATCTCCATGTCTGCGCCTCATATAACTGCATCCTTCTTTTGTAGACTTTTTCTCAAAGCCTTCATAGAATTGAAATGCATGTTTCATGAGTATGGGCATGGAGAGAGCAAGGGTGGAGCAGCTGGGGCATGTGCTGTGGGTGCAGGGTGTCATCGAGCCATTTTTACTTGGCTAGACTATTTAGAAGCAGGGCTAGGGCAGGGAACTACATTTTTGACCCAGGTGGAAGAAAACCAAGCTAAGGCTCTGGGTTTGAGTGTGTGACCTATTGGATCTGACCACACTCAAGTCTTCACCTCTTGGTTCTATCTGACTCTTTCTGAATATGCGCTAGTCCTGACCTCCTTGTCTTGATGAGCTCCATCCTACTATGTGGGGAGTGGATCAGAGGACAAGAGTCGTGATAGTAGTAGTCGTAGTAGTAGATCCGATGGTGGCTATTCTCTTGTGCAGTGAAGGGAGAGACACAACCCTTCTTCCCCTCAGGGCACACACTGCACTTGAGGTCTCCTACTTGGTGGTGGCTGGGGTGCCCTTGATGTTAGATGAATGGGAAGTGGGGTGCAAGGCAGGAGAACAGGGAACACCCCGAGCCGGTATGGAGATCAGGACGGCTTGATTATAGTGAAATAAAGTCTCTCTTTAACTGAATAGATGATGGGAGTCATAGTGAAAGTGGCACAGTTCTCAGGTATTTCACAGAGTAGGCTTTTCCCAAAGGCTGAGTGTAGGTGGAGGCTACTATGATGGTCCTCCCTGAGCCTCTTTCTCCCAAATGTCCAAAGACGTGCAAACTCAATATTTCTCTGCAATGCCCAACTGCAAGGTGCAGTCCTAGATCAGGTGGCCAGTCCATCTTAGTAGTGTGGCGGGCACCAGAAGCAATATTACCCCAACCACCTGCAGTAACGTCTATAGCTGTATGCTTGCGTTACCTTTACCGTCTTTGTTCAAGCACTGTACCTTTAAATGGTCCTCAACCATCTGCAAAAAAATCAAAGCTTCTTTCCTCTCAATGCTTCTTGGTTCTCAGCAAAGTTGCTTCTCTGGGAGCTTTTCACTCACAGGGATGGTGTTTCCCTGGAGAAAGGACTCTTCTCCTGCTATAGCACACACGTCCTCTCTCTTAGGCCTCATGCACACGACCGTTGTGTGCATCCGTGGCCGTTGTGCCATTTTCCGTTTTTTTTCGCGGACCCATTGACTTTCAATGGGTCAGTGGAAAAATCGGAAAATGCACCGTTTTGCAGCCGAGGCAGTGATCCGTGTATCCTGTCCGTCCAAAAAATATGACCTGTCCTATTTTTTTGACGGACAACGGTTCACGGACCCATTCAAGTCAATGGGTCCGTGAAAGAACACGGATGCACACAAGATTGGCATCCGTGTCCGTGATCCGTGGCCGTAGGTTGCTTTCATACAGACGGATCCGAAGATCCGTCTGCATAAAAGCTTTTTCTGATCTAAGTTTTCACTTCGTGAAAACTCATTTCCGACAGTATATTCTAACACAGAAGCGTTCCCATGGTGATGGGGACGCTTCTAGTTAGAATACACTGCAAACTTTGTACAAGACTGCCCCCTGCTGCCTGGCAGCACCCGATCTCTTACAGGGGGATATGATAGCACAATTAACCCCTTCAGGTGCGGCACCTAAAGGGGTTAATTGTACTATCATATTCCCCTGTAAGAGATCAGGGCTGCCAGGCAGCAGGGGGCAGACCCCCTCCCCCGTTTGAATATCGTTGGTGGCACAGTGTGCACCCACCATCGCCCCCCCCCCCTCTCTCTATTGTATTAAATCGTTGGTGGCACAGTGTGCCCCCACCATCGCCCCCCCTCCCTCCCTCTATTGTATTAAATCGTTGGTGGCACAGTGTGCCAACGACCATCGCCCCCCCCTCCCTCTATAGCAGTAACATTGGTGGCAGTGTGCGGTCTCCCATTCCCCCCCCCCCATCATTGGTGGCAGCGGAGTTCCGATCGGACTAACAGTTTAATCGCTGGGGCTCCGATCGGTAACCATGGCAACCAGGACGCTACTGCAGCCCTGGTTGCCATGGTTACTTAGCAATAGTACAACAGTAGAAGATTCATACTTACCTGCTTGCTGCTGCGATGTCTGTGAACGGCCGGGAGCTCCTCCTACTGGTAAGTGACAGTTCTTTAGCAATGCGCCGCACAGACCTTTCACTTACCAGTAGGTGGAGCTCCCGGCCGGACACAGACATCGCAGCAGCAAGCAGGTAAGTATGAATGTTCTACTGTTGTACTATTGCTAAGTAACCATGGCAACCAGGGCTGCAGTAGCGTCCTGGTTGCCATGGTTACCGATCGGAGCCCCAGCGATTAAACTGGGACTCCGATCGGAACTCCGCTGCCACCAATGATGGGGGGGGGGGGGGGAAATGGGAGACCGCACACTGCCACCAATGTTACTGCTATAGAGGGAGGGGGGGGGCGATGGTGGTTGGCACACTGTGCCACCAACGATTTAATACAATAGAGGGAGGGAGGGAGGGGGGGGCAATGGTGGGCGCACACTGTGCCACCAACGATTTATTACAATAGAGGGAGGGAGGGGGGGCGATGGTGGGCGCACACTGTGCCACCAACGATATTCAAACTGGGGAAGGGGGGGGGGGGGCGGCTGCCCCCTGCTGCCTGGCAGCCCTGATCTCTTACAGGGGAATATGATAGTACAATTAACCCCTTTAGGTGCCGCACCTGAAGGGGTTAATTGTGCTATCATATCCCCCAGTAAGAGATCGGGTGCTGCCAGGCAGCAGGGGGCAGTCTTGTACAAAGTTTGTAGTGTATTCTAACCTGAAGCGTCCCCATCACCATGGGAACGCCTCTGTGTTAGAATATACTGTCGGATCTGAGGTTCACGAAGTATCTCATATCCGACAGTATATTCTAACATAGAGGCGTTCCCATGGTGATGGGGACGCTTAAAGTTAAAATATACCATCGGATTGGAGAAAACTCCAATCCGATGGTATAAAAGAACTCCAGACTTTACATTGAAAGTCAATGGGGACGGATCCGTTTGAAATGGCACCATATTGTGTCAACATCAAACGGATCCGTCCCCATTGACTTGCATTGTAATTCAGGGCGGATCCGTTTGGCTCCGCACGACCAGGCGGATACCAAAACGACTTTTTTCTCATGTCCGTGGATCCTCCAAAAAATCAAGGAAGACCCACGGACGAAAAAACGGTCACGGATCACAGACCCCGTTTTTGCGGACCGTGAAAAAAAATAAACTGTCGTGTGCATGAGGCCTTAGTTGACTTGCCAGGAACCACCCACTAGCCGGGGGAAAGTGGGACCAGCCCATTGACTGGCAACTGTTCCTGAGATCTGCAAGTTAACTATTTCCTTCCCATATACAACCTTTTGTAATACATAGTGCATAGATAAGCCACCTTAACCATTTGTACCACTGATACTATATAGTTGGCATCTCAGTAAACATTTTAACAATTTTAGGAGTGAACCATAACCATATATTTAACTCTTTAGCAGTGAACTTGCGGATCACAGCGCAATTTCTGATCTGGCTCCATCTGACCACACTCTGAACCTGACGTCCTGGTTCTGATCTAGATCTATCTGACCACACTCCCTTCCTGACCTCCTGATTCTGATCCAGTTTCATCTGACCACCCTCAAGTCTTGACCTCCTGGGTCTGATCTGGCTCCATCTGACCAGACTCCCTTCCTAACCTCCTGGTTCTGATCCAGCTCTCTGACCACACTCCCTTCCTAACCTCCTGGTTCTGATCCAGCTCTCTGACCACACTCCCTTCCTGACCTCCTGGTTCTGATCCAGCTCTCTCTGGCCATACTGTAGCCCTGTCTTGATCCTCTATCTCTTACACATGTGAGACATCACATTACTCAAATCTGTGATCTAGAACAAGACGGCTCACACTCCTTTGGCACTGCCCGGAGCTTTAAATCTGGCACAACCTCCTAAGCATTGATTTGAATGGAAGTCCCTGTGGCGCCTTCGTTCTCTCTTGAGTGTATTGCATCTCACAGGAAAGCAGTTAACCTGGATTGAGCATACAGTAGCTTCACCCCAAGTTGGAGGACTTCCATAAGTTGAGCTCTTACTTGGATACACAGCTGTTTCCCTGCATTTCTCTGTGGAGGGAAATGACTGCCAATGCAGGAGAGGGCAATCTGTTCAGACGCCCCTGCGCACTCTCATTAGGAACCCCCATTTTAACCAATTTCCCTTAGGCTGGAACCATTTATGTAGTTGCCTGAGCCAAAGCCAGAAGTGGATTCATCAGAAAGAAGTCCACGCACAATTCCCTAATGCACATGCATGCTCAGCTTGACTGAGCATGCACGTGTCCTGAAGGAGGGAGAGGAGAGAAAAGTGGTGACAGACGCATCTCGCAGTGGCTTATCTCCGCGAGAACCAAATGACTGGGCATAGTAACGTCCAACCGACTATCGCCATCTGCTCCGATACTGGAACCCCCCCCATTTAGTGGTTGAAATCGGTGGATTCGGCTGATATTAATCCAATGTGTATGACCAGCCTAAACCCTTCCTTTAAATTTCTAGCTCAAAAAACTCCACCGTACACGTGCAAATCCAGCCTTTCAGCGGGGTTCCTCTTTAAGTGTTTTGTACAGGTTGACCCAGGTTTCTGCACAGGGAAACGGGATGTCTGTTCCTTTTAAGGATCCTTACCCCCCCCCACCCCAGAGGTCTCTGCTGCCTCCTTGTGTAACGCAGAGCATCTCCCACCTCCTCAGCTCCAATGTGTGGGAGGAAGATTCCTCGTCTTAGTAACCCCCACATTACCAGGCGAGACTCCCGAGCTCTGTCTAATAAGCTGCAGGTATGCAAGAAGCCGCGGATGCCAGCCCAACGTCGTTAACCGCCCAGGGACGCCATCATTATTGGCGACCTACTTCCAATTCATCACTGGGCGAGTTATGACCTTTAATAATGTACAAATAGGATGAATTATTGAGGAAGACTCTGATGTTCTCCATGGGGTGAGACGTTCCCCTCTGCTCCTTCTTTAAATTAGTGTCATGGTTTAGTGTTTCAGTTATAGCGGCGCAGCCCCCCGCCATCCTGCTCGCAGTCGGCGCCCACGTGAGGCCCTTTAATGCTTTTTACGTTAAACCCCTGACAGCAGAAAAAAATAAAAACACTAAGTATAACCCATAGGGGACTCATTAGAATTATAAAATAGACGTTACAGAGCTGAGTTTGTCATTTGGCACAGATGGCATGTAATACCTAACTACTCATTTCAAAGAGAAGCCATCGCCGTGATCAGCCGATCGGGAGTCTAGCTTCTTCCAGCCCGATGACCGCATTGGACATGAGCACCACTCATGTGAATGGTGTCCATGTAACACATGGACATATGATGGACGAGGTGATCATACAGCACAGCTCTCCATTCACATATGGCGTAACCCCACTCTATAACGTGCATAGGCTCTGAAGTTGTCCTCATAGGACCAGAACCCACCATGTTACAGAAATACCAAGAAGTCCATGATCCACACTGCTCTTGGTAGGCATCTTCTTCTGCTTGGCATCTGGTACCTGAATGTACATGGAAATGTACCACTGGTCTCTCTATTGAATCTGGATGCCATCACCAGATCATAAGAACATGAGGATCTTGCTGGTGCCAGTGCCACCTTCAAACTGTGTCCTCAGGTTACACAAGAAGAAGGACCAAAATTAGAAGAACTACATCTTTGAAGCTTACCCATAGTGGATAGTCCATGGGCCAAATGTGGGATCGGGGTGTCTGGAGCAGGTTGCACACCTCTAAGGCCAGATTTAGATAGCATGATGGACCTACTTGGGTTCAGAAGGATCATGTTCAACCATACCAGATGACGTTTCATCCAAACTTCTGCTCGACACCCCCTGCAAGACTGCAATAAATTTTGGCATCTAGAGCAGAGTGCCTACAACTATGATCTGTAGATATTATGCGATTGGTTTATATCCAAGAAGATCTCCATTGATTGAACCACCAAGCGGTATACCTACAATGGAAGTAGATCATGTAGCCGATATGAGGTCCTAAACTCTTTCATCTCTTCCCAAAATAAATCTGTAGAATTTTCTGGTAGCCTCCATTAGGGGGAGCTCAGATATTTTTACAGCTTCCATTACGTTCAATGGTGGTGTATAATTACCATTGAGCTTAATCACCCATCATCCAGTAGCGTACCTGCTATGGGGCCAGGCACTTAACTCAACATAAATCTATGGCACTTGCCAGCAGTCGCCAGTAGAGAGAGCTCAGTGCATTTTTTTTTACAGCTTCCATTAAGTTCAGTGGTAAGTGTATAATTACAATTAAATTCAATTAATCAACCATCGCCCAGTAGCGTACCTGCCATGGAGGCAGACCTTGCGACTGCTATGGGGCCAGGCACTGAACTCAACATGAATCTATGGCATTTGCCAGTCATCACCAGTAGGGGGAGCTCAGTGCATAGTTCTTTTTACAGCTTCCATTAAGTTCAGTGGTAAGTGTATAATTACAATTGAACTTCATTAATCACCCCACACTCAGTAGCATAAATACCATGAAGGCAGACCATGCAACAGCTATGGGATTTGGTAGGGAAATCTATGGCTTTTTCCGTCAGCCCTCTGTTTTTCATTAAGTTCAATGTGAAGTGTATATTTTCCTATGCACTGAGCTCCCCCTAGTGGTGGCTGCAGGCAGGCAGTTTTATAAATACACCGTGTGAATTGAAGTAGGAGATTTTTCAGTGGATTGATGCCCGGTGTCTGGTGGAAATCCACTGAGAAATATGGTCTTCAGAATGAGCTCAATACTGACGAAGCGCCTGTTCAACCGCTGACTGGAAAAGCGTGTTACATGGGAACCGCACAGTGCGAGGACAGAAGAATGTAATTAGATTTTACCTCGTAGAACATTTTATAAGCCGACAATACATCCTTTGAAGTGCAAATCATCAGCTGTAATAAATATTGTACAGAGGACTTTGCAGGCATTGTGCCATCCGTCACTCAGCCGCCTGCATCACCAAATGTAAAAGCTTCTTCTCCTCCACGGAAACAAATTAGGAAAGATGAAGATCCCCCCTCGTTCATTACAGGCCGCTGACCCACGAGGAGGAGGATGAACGTTCGGTTCATGGCGAAATCTGATTTATTTTGTCCCTATCAAATGCAATTTTCCTTTGTGCATAAAGATAAAGGGCGGCTTATGATGGACGATTGGATTAGTGAGGCTGCACCCAGCACGACGGAGGCTGAAGCTTCTGACTGCCATCAGGGTGTCATATGGTAAGGAACCTAGCACAGGTCTAGGAGAGGCGAGGGGAAGTTGTAATGAGCCCTAATACTATCTTTACCTGTGCCAAGTAGCTCTCCAGCTGTTGCAACACTACAACTCCCAGCATACCTTGACTGCCTGCAATGCTGTGCAAAACCTTAAAGGTATATAAGTCATAAGTTTGGGTGACATGATAGTTTCTCTTCACCTGATAAACCCTTTGAACACATTTCCCTATTTTTTTTTTACCTATTTATTAAAGGGCACTTGTCAGCAGGATCAACCCCATCCAACCAGAAATACTGCCTGGTAGGGTTGATCTTGCTGATCAAAATGATACCTGTCTTGTGAAAATCGGTTGTGCCGTTCCAGAGAAAAAAATACTTTTAATTCTTTACACAAATGAAGGCTTCGGTGTACCAAGGGGTGGGGCCTGACCCCTTGTGCTGGCCCCGCCCCTCAATGTACTGAAGCCCTCATTACACAAAGAATAAAAGTTTTTTTTCTCTGGAATGCCTCAACTGATTTTCACAAGAGAGGCATCATTTTAATCAGCAGGATCAACTCTAACTCTGTAATGGGGTTGGTCCTGCTGACAGTTGCTCTTTAAAGGCAACTGTCTAATATTTTGTGTTTCAATTTCTCACAATGTCTCTGCTTGCTGTCAGTGAAAGCAAGCAATGTATTAGATTAAAACATGCCCACCTTCTTCCATAAACGTCAGCTCTC
The DNA here is from genome assembly GCF_014858855.1 of Bufo gargarizans. NCBI lineage: Eukaryota > Metazoa > Chordata > Amphibia > Anura > Bufonidae > Bufo > Bufo gargarizans. Next base: position 6,943,876 of record NC_058089.1, on the reverse strand, counting down.
TTGGACATGGTCGCTGTGTTGTATTGCAACCCAGCGCCATTTATTTGAATGGGGTTGAGCTGCACTACCAGCGCTGTTTCAGGAAGACAGAAGCCATGTTTTTCTAGCCTTATACAACCCCTTAAAGAAAGTTTCAAAATGTTTCATTACAGGACAAGCTTTATTTATCTCGAACTGTAAAACCATGTAAAATGTATAGGTTTGGGAACAGTCTCTCTAGTTCTTTAGGCCTCATGCACACGACCGTATGGCTTTTTCAGTATTTTGCGGTCCGCAAAATATACGGATGACGTCCATGCGCATTTGGAACGGAACAGCTGGCCCCTAATAGAACAGTCCTACCCATGTTCGTTATGCGGACAATAATAGGACATGTTCTATCTTTGAACGAAACAGAAAAACGGAAATGTGGAAGCGGAAGGCATACGGAGTATTTTTTTGCAGATCCATTAAAATGAATGGTTCTGTAAATGGTCTGTATACGGAACGCAAAAAAACGGAAACGATTCGTGTTCAGGAGGCCTTATGGTCCTGGACCCAAGAAACAAGTAAATGACAATAACAGAGCATAAATGGCCTAGACGAGGGATATTCCAAAATGCTGCATCCTCAGAAGAGGCATCAAACTGATGAAACAAACAAACCCTCCCTGAAGACACGAGATGGAGAATATATCACCGAAATATCACAGCTCAGAGGTTCTTCCCATTAATTCCAATGAAGCGAGTGTGATGACGGTGCGTGCGCGGCGAATACATCAGCATCATATCTCTGCACTTCAGTAATCTCCCGAAAATGCCCAAACTAGTGAGGATGATGAATAAGTATCCCCGGCTCCGCCATGTGAAGGTTAGCGTCCAGACCATGGTGAATGCACAGTCCATGGATGAGCTGCTATCATTACGTCTCCGCTCAATAGGGAAGGTCCACCAGTCTGAATCCAGAAGCTGGGTCTGTGCGAGGCTGGTTTTAGGGAGTGCCAAACTGGGCTATTGCCCCAGGCCACTCTATACAAGGGGCTCACTGTCCTCTTTCCCGCTTGGTATCATGTGAACACTATATATGGGAGTATTATGTGGGCATTGTAGGTGGTATTATTCAGACACTATATGGAAGTACTATTTAGACATTGCATAGTGATCTCGTTTGGACTCTGTACGAGAGCCTTGTTTAGGTATTGTACAGCGGTATTATTTGGATGCTATATGGAAGTATTATTTAGGCATTGTAGGACACTATATGACAGTATTATTTTGGCATTTTATGCTGATATTACTTGGACACGGTATGAGAGTACTATTTAGGCATTGTGTGGTGGTATTATTTGGATACTATGTGGAATTATTATTTAGGCATTGTATGCTGATATTATTTGAACATACAATAACACTGAATGGTATTACTTTTGGCTCAATATACACAGTCTTAGAGAGCACTATATGACAGCTTTATTTGGATAATGTATAGAGGTATTATTTAGGCACTGTATAGTGGTATTTTCTATGCAGAATGTTTAATTACAAGTAAAACTGAATAATAACGACAAGCATGGGGACCCTATACTGGAAGCACTAATCAACAGCCGTGGCAAACACTAAGGCCCCTTTCACACAGGGGGGGCGAGTATTCCGCGCGGATGCGATGCGTGATGTGAACGCACCCGCACTAAATCCCGACACCATTCATTTCTATGGGGCTGTGCACACGAGCGGTAATTTTCACGCATCACTTGTGCGTTGCGTGAAAATCGCAGCATGCTCTATATTGTGCGTTTTTCACATAACGCAGGCCCCATAGAAGTGAATAGGGCTGCGTGAAAATTGCAAGCAAGTGCAGATGCGGTGCGATTTTCACGCACAGTTGCTAGGAGACGATCGGGATGGAGACCCGATCATTATTTTCCTTTATAACATGGCTATAAGGGAAAATAGTAGCATTCTGAATACAGAATACATAGTACAATAGCGCTGGCAGGGTTAAAAAAAAAAAAATTTTTTTTTTTTAACTCACCTTAATCCACTTGATCGCGCAGCCGGCATCTCTTCTGTCTTCTTTGCTGTGCACAGGAAAAGGACCTGTGGTGACGTCACTCCGGTCATCACATGATCCATCACCATGGTAAAAGATCATCCAGTATGGTTTTACGGCCTTGACCCTTACGCACAGAGATTGTTCCGGATTCTCTGAATCTTCGGATGATGTTATGCACAGTTGATGATGATAGATGCAAAGTCTTTGCAGTTTTTCGCTGGGTAACACCTTTCTGATATTGCTCCACTATCTTTCTGCACAACATTGTGGGAATTGGTGATCCTCTACCCATCTTGGCTTCTGAGAGACACTGCCACTCTGAGAAGCTCTTTTTATACCCAATCATGTTGCCAATTGACCTAATTAGTGTTAATTGCTCTTCCAGCTCCTCGTTATGCTCAAATTTACTTTTTCCAGCCTCTTATTGCTACTTGTCCCAACTTTTTGGGGATTTGTTGACACCGTGCAATATTTGAATCAACGTATTTTTCCTTTAAAATGATACATTTACTCGGATTAAACGTTTGATCTGTCATCTACGTTCTATTACAAATAAAATATTGACATCTGCCATCTCCACATCATTGCATTCAGTTTTTATTCCCAATTTGTTTAGTGTCCCAACTTTTTTGGAATCCGGTTTGTAGTAATTATTGCAAACTTTCTTAATATTTCATTTTAGCATCATCTGGACACAAAAAAATGTTTGCAATCGTGTTGCATGATAATTTTTTCGTTTGAATGGGCGCCGTGCATTACTCCATGTACCATGTCATGGTAGCTGCCTGCCACACAGAGCTGAACCCAAGCAACCAGGCCATTGCTGGGAATCTGACTGCAGCTTTGGATGTGACTAGAGAAGAAGAAAAAATCATATGCCTCAAAATAAATATTTTTACTGCAAATTTTGCTGGAAAGTGAACTGTTTCTTTAAGCGTACTTTCACACTACCGTTTTTGTTTTCCGGTATCAAGTTCCGTCACAGGAGCTCAATACCGGAAAAAAACGGATCAGTTTTATCCTAATGCATTCTGAATGGAGAGCGATCCGTCCAGGATGCATCAGCTCAGTGCAGCATGCTGCAGTTTTATCTCCGGCCAAAAATACTGAACACTTGCCGGAATGCCGGATCCGGCATTAATTTACATTGAAGTGTATTAGTGCCGGATCCGGCATTAAGTTTGCCGGCAAAACGGATCCGGATTTTCGGTCGCAGACCTTTAAAAATGCAAAAAAAAATTATACCAGATCTGTTTTTCCGGAGAGACGGATCCGATATTGCAATGCATTTGTCAGGCGGATCCACATCCGGATCCATCTGACAAATGCCATCAGTTTGTGTCCGGATTTCCGGATCTGCCTTCCGCAATCCTCTGCCGCAAGTGTGAAAGTAGCCTAATTCAGAGCGGTGCACTAAATCCAATTATCTTCTGGAGTCGGGCCTTTCTCCCTGACACCTCGAGGCCTGGACAGGAGAAGGCGAGGTGTTTCATCAGCAGAACAGCTCCGATCTGGTCAGTTCTACATTCGCAGGGTCAGTTTATCCGACTGAACAGATGGCAGGGTATTTTCAGAGTCCTGGATTCAAAGCGTGTTCAGCAGATGCCTGTGACTGAAAATGACCTCGGCTCACGAAGACTTCATATCTGGCGGTTTTCTGGCTGCCTTTTCGTTAACCATGTTCGGAACAAATGAGCTTGGATCGGTATTAATGCCGCCTCTTTGATGTCTCTCTGCAGAACGTAGACCCAAGCTTGTTGACACGGGGAAATTGATCCAAGTCTTTGGAGGGCAGAACAGCATATTCCAGTAAACAGAATTTATAGCGATTTTCAGAGTCAGATGGCGGCACTTTGCTTTGTTGCTGTGAGGTAGTGTGTGGTGCTATAAGATTAATTATTTATTACTGCTACATGGCCACGAGGTAGAAGCACTATATAGCTTTAAGATACAACCGTACTGGTCGCATCTGGTTCAAAGTTGTGGAAGCCTTGGTTATAAGGATGGAAATAAATTGTAACGCTGCCATGATGCTGCCCAAATAATACCGTGCCTGAAAAATATCATCCCACATAATACTAACGTACAGTACTAATATAATAGTGTCACATGGCGAGCACATAGTGGCAATCTCAGGCAATGCAGCAACTACATAATGTGTCCATATACTACCTACACAATAGTCACATACAGTAAAAAAAATATAACAGCGCCATACAATGCCAAAATAACTATACTATCCTTGTCCGTAATGCGGACTTCCTGTGCTGTCCGCATCCGCACTTCCCTTCCGCGGCCCCTGCCAAAAAATAGAACATGTCCTATTCTTGTCCGCAGACACCAGCCACGTGCCGTCCGCAAAATGCGGAAAGCACATGGCCGGTGTTTGTGTTTTGCGGATCAGCAATTTGCGGACCGCTAAAAAGTTGCAGACGTGTGAATGGACCCTAAGAAAGAATATAGGCGGTGGCCATGTCTTATCACTGCCGGCACGTGTGCATGATGTGGGACATCTAAGGGTGCAGTTTGCCGGTGTAAAAGTACCCTTAAAGGGACAGGAGCATACTAGCTGGCGGGTGCTTTAACCTGTCCTGGTATGTATCTGTAAGGCTACTTTCACACTAGCGTTTTTGCTGGATCCGGCAGGGTTCAGCAAAAACGCTTCCGTTACTGATAATACGACCATCTGCATCCGCTATGAATGTATCCGCTTGTATTATCTTTAACATAGCCAAGACGGATCCGTCATGACCCACAATGCAAGTCAATGGGGACAGATCAGTTTTCTATTGTGTCAGATTGTGTCAGAGATCCGTCCCCATTGACTTGCATTGTGGGTCATGATGGATCCGTCTTGCTCCGCATCCCAGGATGGAAAGCAAACTGCAGCATGCGGCGGTTTGCTCTCCGGTATAGGAACGCAACCAAACGGAATGCATTTCGGAGCGCTCAGTTCTGTTCAGTTATGTTTTGTCCCCATTGACAATGAATGGGGACAAAACAGAAGCATTTTTTTTCCGGTATTGAAACCCTATGACGGATCTCAATACCGGAAATATTAACGCTAGTGTGAAAGCAGCCTTAGTTGTGTCACATCTCATCACGATCTCAGTTTTTTTTTTTTATTTATCTGGTGCTTTGGAAATTTTTTCTCCAGGCTGTTGCTATTAGCGGCTATTTTTGTGCAAAGTGCATTCCCCTGTGGGGGGCATTTCACTGTGAGATCTGCAAACCTTCTTCTGATTCTGCTCCCTATTTTAGACATAAGTGTAGTGCCCGGGAGCAGGGGTACTCTGCCGTTTGGACATTTGCCCCTGTTTCACCTATGCAAAGTTGTACATTTCTTACTTTATTTCACCTGAAAGAGTTAACATGCACTATTTAATACTGTGTAAACTGCATTTTATATGTTCTGATATCTATCCTGTTTATTTGCACTGTATTTGCACGGCTCTGTGGAAAGTGTTAGGCCCTTTTCACACGGGTGTCATGTTTTTTGCCTAGATAAGATGCAGGTGCGTTGCGGGAAAATGCGTGATTTTTCCACACGAGTGCAAAACACTGTAATGAATTTTGCACGCGCGTGAGAAAAATTGGCATGTTTGGTACCCAAACCTGAACTTCTTTACAGAAGTTCGGGATTGGGTTACGTGTTCTGTAGATTGTATTATTTTCCCTTATAACTTGGTTATAAGGGAAAATAATAGCATTCTGAATACAGAATGCATAGTCAAATAGCGCTGGAGGGGTTAAAAAATAAAATAAAAATTTAACTCACCTTAATCCACTTGTTCGCGCAGCCCGGCTTCTCTTCTGTCTTCTTTCTTCAGGACCTGGGTAAATGACCTGTGGTGACGTCACTGCGCTCATCACATGGTCCATCACATGATCTTTTACCATGGTGATGGATCATGTGACGGGCCATGTGATGAGCGCAGTGACATCACCACAGGTCATTTACCCAGGTCCTGAAGAAAGAAGACAGAAGGAGATGCTGGCTGCGCGAACAAGTGGATTAAGGTGAGTAAAAATGTTTTTTATTTTGTTTAACCCCTCCAGCGCTATTGTACTAAGCATTCTGTATTAAGAATGCTATTGTTTTCTCTTATAACCATGTTATAAGGGAAAATAATAAAGATCGGGTCCCCATCCCGATCGTCTAATAGCAACCGTGCGTGAAAATCGCACCGCATCCGCACTTGCTTGCGATTTTCACGCAGCCCCATTCACTTCTATGGGGCCTGCGTTGCGTGAAAAACACACAAAATAGAGCATGCTGCAATTTTCACGCAACGCACAAGTGATGCGTGAAAATCACCGCTTATGTGCACAGCCCCATAGAAATGAATGGGTCTGGATTCAGTGCGGGTGCAATGCATTCACATCACGCATTGCACCCGCGCAGAAAACTCGCCCATGTGAAAGGGGCCTTAATGGACACTGAGAGACTTTTGGGACTTTGAATGAGAAGGTGGTAATTTTCCACAAGTAATAAAGAGTTTAGAAAAGAGCATGTTTTGGAGGAAAAAGCCAGACTTGTTTACCACCAAAACCAGACAGACTGACCTTGTGACTGTCTGGAAACTTGTTTTTGTCTGGACAAACTTCTGTGTCAGTGCCATTGAGTGTCATTGTTCCATGTAAGTCTATGACAGACGGAAAGTGATACAATGTATCTGTTTGTGCTGAGCTTCTCCACTCCACCCCTCCCTCTAGAAGGTTCCAGTCTAGCTAGAAACTATATATAAGGAGAGCAGTCAGAGATCAGTGCTTGGAGGGGAAGACTCTGCCAGACTACTGAGTGACCAGAAGTTTACTGCAGACCCTGACTCTCTGGACTTATTTCCCATTGGGGTGCACCACACCTTACCATCCCTTCCGGAGGGCAGCTATTCATGGTGACACCTTAACGGTGTTCAGGGGACCCAGCGTAGCGTTGGGGCCACCCCAAACCCCGCCACTGCATAAGGTTGGCAAGACCCATTAGATTGAGGGGGAGCTATCTCTTTCCTGACACCCCCATACACATGCATTCTCGGCTCGCCTGAGCATGCATGAGTCCTGAAAGGGGAGAAACCTGCTGACGAAACGCTGTGGCAGCAGCTTATCTTCTACAGAACAAAGGGACCGGGCCCTAGAATCCCAACTGATTGATCCTTAAAGGGATATTCTGTTTGCTACACGTTAGATCTGTATTAGATCTATTAGATCGGTGGGGGTCCTAGCACTGAGACTCCATCGATTGCGAAAAACCTGTACCCCTTAGAGTTCTCCAAAATGAGCATCAGGTCGTGCGTGCGCACTGCCGTTTCCGAGAGTTACGGATATGGCCTTCCCGGCTATTTCCGGAACTCCCATAGAGATTAATGGAGTGGCAGTCTGAATGCCTGACCTGCTGCCGCAATACCTTTCAGGGGCACCAAGTGCTTATGGGGTCCACGTTCTCGTGATCATTGGGGGCCCCGCAGTAGGGCCCCACCGATTGGGGATAACTTGTAACCACTAGAATACACCTTTAAGGTCTTATTCACGCATCACCCATCTGTGACAATGTCCGTGAAGGATCCGTGTTTGGTCCGCGTGTCCGTTTTTTACCCTCTATGTGTCATCTGTGTTCCACGGACACTGCTAGGCTGAATTTTTTTTTTCAAGAGCATCACCTGGCAACCATCCATCAAACATGGTAGCAAAACGGATGCCATCCTACGGATGCCGGACCTATAGACTATAATGGACGTGTGGGATAAATAAAAACCGAAGTGTGGGATAAATTTTTGCATATGTGAATACACACATTAAAATCAATGGGTAGGCGTACTGTCCAGGCAGAACACGGACAACTCGTGTCCGCAATTCACTGACGTGTGAATAAGGCCTAATACTTGCGTAGGAAAAGTCAGGAAGCTGTGATACGCACCTTCCACGTGGTCCGTGTGATTGCGCCACAAAAAATGGACATGTCCCATCTTTGGCCACAACATGAGGACGCACTACGAAGAGGCGTGCATATGGCCGGTGTCCATTGTGCATCTGCGGTCTACAAAACGGACATGGTCGTATGCATGATGCCTATGGGCGCCTGCTTCCTCCAAAACTGCGCAGGTTCAGCTGATTGAAAACTGTGGGTCCACGCTCCCATCCATCTGACCAGGACAGTCCAGGGGCCTAAGGGTTAATTACTGGGTCCAGTTGGGGCCAAGAGCCTTACAAATTCTATGGGAATGATTTGTAAAGGAGCCGCTGAAAGGAATGGAATATTTGTGTTTATTGCTGTACATTATAAACTCTAATGATTTATTTATTTATTTTATTTTTTACAATTAGCCGGTAATGAGATAAATAATCCCAGCAGGCTCCGCGCAGTAATAAAACTACGAAGACGCCGGCCATAAAACAAGCCTCATATGTCGGCACTTCATAACCGGCTGCATGTAATCCTGCGCATGGGTATTATGCAAAGTTTTAAATTTGCTTGGGGAATAGACAACCTCGAGCGAGTGACCTTAAAAAAGCCCGTTCCTGAGGAATTCTGTAAATGGCGATGGGCAAAATAAAGAAAACCACGGCAGAGCGTCTCTATACGGGAGGATTAATTAGATATTCCACCTTCTGTCTGAGCGGGAACTGAAAAACATCACAGGGACAGGATGTTCGGAGGCAGATGTAGCAGAGCCGAGTATGGCCCTCGGAGCACCTGGTGGGGATGCAACAAAGTGTTCTTAGCTGTAATCTTTCTGCGTCAGAGAGTTACAAAATTAAATCATGCAGCCTAGTGACATATTCAGCTCTGCTATTTCTGCACAATGAGAATGCTCTAGATAGGGGGGATCATTTGGACGGAGCATGCATCTGTGAGAGGGGTTTAAAAGGAATAGCTAGCAGCAGAACAAGTATTTGGCTAAAATCCATTAAATGCGCTGGGCGATCACAAATGTTAGTTGCAGTTCTGTTCCTGACCATGTGGTGTGCTGTTGGAAAAAATTGTACCTTTGAGCTGCCAACAGCGAAGGGCTGTGGACCAATGCGCTAAAGCACCACCTAGTGGCCGAGACAGTAAGTGCAGGAATTCAACATTTCTGAGCCTCAAAGCAAGGAATCGTGGTAGTGATGTGTTCCGTTAATCAGGGTCGTCTTTAACGCAGGGAAAAAGGGGCAGTTGCCTCAGCCCAGTTGCTCCTGGGGGGCCCAAGGCAGCTGCCTCTTGAGCCCCGCTTGCCCCAGGTGCACCGCCAATTAGGCAAAGTGAGGCGATGGCCCCAGGCGGCACGGTCCTGGTGACAAGTGGGGGCAGCGGCGGCAGGGTACAGGGAGATGAGCGCGTCCATTGTGGTGCTCATCTCCATAGTCATCTGTATCGCCATCCTCAGGATAGATATTCTGCTGCGGCGGGGCACCTCTCTTCCCCGTTCCCCGTTGCACTAGGCCTGCAGCCTATCAGAGGCCGGTGCAGGCGGCGCAATGATGTCATCACGCCGCCTGAGCTGCACAGCGCTGGACACAGGCAGGAAGAGGCCTGCATCACATCTGTGCCAGCCTGATGGAGGTAAGTATAAATGTTTATTTTTTTATATGGTACTATTACTGGCACATGATTGGGGGTCCTCTATGGGGGTACTTGTTACTGGCACATGATTGGGGGGCATCTATGGGGGCACTTGTTACTGGCACATGATTGGGGGGCATCTATGGGGGCACTTGTTACTGGCACATGATTGGGGGCATTTATGGGGGCACATCTTACTGGCACATGATTGGGGGGCATCTATAGAGGTACTTGTTACTGGCACATGATTGGGGGAATCTATGGGGGCACTTGTTACTGGCACATGATTGGGGGGCATCTATGGAGGTACTTGTTACTGGCACATGATTGGGGGAATCTATGGGGGCACTTCTTACTGGCACATTATTGGGGGCACAATGGGGGCTTCTACTGAGGCAACAAAAAAGGGGTATTTTAAATGGGGGGATCTGTATAGGGGCATTTTATACTGGGGCTCATTATGGTGGGTACTATAGGGAAGGGGGGGAGAGGAGTACTATGGGCTCATCTATGGGGGGCACTAAGAAGGGGTATTTTATATTTACACATTATGGGGGACACTGAGGGCATCTACTGGGGCACTATATATGAGGCATTTTATACTGGTACATTATGAGGGCACTAGGAAGAAGGGGGAGAGGAGCACTATGGGGCATTTACTGGGGGCACTATATGGGGTATTTTATACTGGCAGATTATGGGGGCACTATGGGGACATTAGCTCAACTGGCGGCATTAAAAGGGGGCATTGTTTGCACTGTCACATTATAAGGATAATTATTACTACTGGGGGGCATTATGGTGGGCTTTATTACTACTGGGGTCTAGGGGGAACATGATTACTAGTATGGGCACTATGGGAGCATTATTACTTCTGGGGCACAGTGGGGACATGTTGGGGGCACTGTAGGAGCACTATTACTACCATGTGTGCTCTAGCAGAGAATTATTCCTATTGGTGGGACTTTTGCGAGCACTATTACTGTGGGGGCACCTTGGCACAGTATCAGCTTACCACAATTATTTTTGGGGGACGTTATGTTTACACTATTAGTGTCGGGGGCACTATTTTCTGGGTGCAGTTATTTTAGGGCACTGTGTGCCAATAATGACTGAAGGGCACTATCTGCATAGTACTACTATTACCAGGGGGTTTATCTGTTTCTGCAGTATAGTATTGGGGAGCACAGCGCACAGTATTGGGGGTGGTAGGATGATTTGTCCAGAAGATAGGAGGATGATGGAAAAGTAGTAAACTAAGATTTTTTTTGTCAAATTGCAGAGACGAGAAATGGCTGAAAAATTGTGTCTGGTCTGAAAGGAGAAGAGGAAAGAGAACATCTACATCAAAGAGACGTCCCTGGATGTAAGAGGTACGGGGCGCTGTATAACACCGGATGTAAGAGGTATGAGGCGCTGTATTACCCTGGATGTAAGAGGTATGGGGTGCTGTATTACCCTGGATGTAAGAGGTATGGGGCGCTGTATTACCCTGGATGTAAGAGGTATGAGGCGCTGTATTACCCTGGATGTAAGAGGTATGGGGCGCTGTATTACCCTGGATGTAAGAGGTACGGGGCGCTGTATTACCCTGGATGTAAGAGGTATGAGGCGCTGTATTACCCTGGATGTAAGAGGTACGGGGCGCTGTATTACCCTGGATGTAAGAGGTACGGGGCGCTGTATAACCCTGGATGCAAGAGGTATGGGGCGCTGTATTACCCTGGATGTAAGAGGTATGAGGCGCTGTATAACCCCGGATGTAAGAGGTATGAGGCGCTGTATTACCCTGGATGTAAGAGGTATGGGGCGCTGTATTACCCTGGATGTAAGAGGTACGGGGCGCTGTATTACCCTGGATGTAAGAGGTATGTGTCGCTGTATTACCCTGGATGTAAGAGGTATGGGGCGCTGTATTACCCTGGATGTAAGAGGTATGGGGCGCTGTATTACCCTGGATGTAAGAGGTATGAGGCGCTGTATAACCCCGGATGTAAGAGGTATGAGGCGCTGTATTACCCTGGATGTAAGAGGTATGGGGCGCTGTATTACCCTGGATGTAAGAGGTACGGGGCGCTGTATAACCCCGGATGTAAGAGGTATGAGGCGCTGTATTACCCTGGATGTAAGAGGTATGGGGCGCTGTATTACCCTGGATGTAAGAGGTACGGGGCGCTGTATTACCCTGGATGTAAGAGGTATGAGGCGCTGTATTACCCTGGATGTAAGAGGTACGGGGCGCTGTATTACCCTGGATGTAAGAGGTACGGGGCGCTGTATAACCCTGGATGCAAGAGGTATGGGGCGCTGTATTACCCTGGATGTAAGAGGTATGAGGCGCTGTATACCCCGGATGTAAGAGGTATGAGGCGCTGTATACCCTGGATGTAAGAGGTATGGGCGCTGTATTACCTGGATGTAAGAGGTACTGGGCGCTGTATTACCCTGGATGTAAGAGGTACGGGGCGCTGTATTACCTGGATGTAAGAGGTACGGGGCGCTGTATTACCCTGGATGTAAGAGGTATGGGGCGCTGTATTACCCTGGATGTAAGAGGTATGGGGCGCTGTATTACCCTGGATGTAAGAGGTATGAGGCGCTGTATAACCCCGGATGTAAGAGGTATGAGGCGCTGTATTACCCTGGATGTAAGAGGTATGGGACGCTGTATTACCCTGGATGTAAGAGGTACGGGGCGCTGTATTACCCTGGATGTAAGAGGTACGGGGCGCTGTATTACCCTGGATGTAAGAGGTATGGGGCGCTGTATTACCCTGGATGTAAGAGGTACGGGGCGCTGTATTACCCTGGATGTAAGAGGTATGTGCGCTGTATTACCCTGTATGTAAGAGGTATGAGGCGCTGTATTACCCTGGATGTAAGAGGTATGTGCGCTGTATTACCCTGGATGTAAGAGGTATGGGGCGCTGTATTACCCTGGATGTAAGAGGTATGGGGCGCTGTATTACCCTGGATGTAAGAGGTATGAGGCGCTGTATTACCCTGGATGTAAGAGGTATGTGGCTGTATTACCCTGGATGTAAGAGGTATGGGGCGCTGTATTACCCGGGATGTAAGAGGTATGGCGCTGTATTTCCCTGGATGTAAGAGGTATGGGGCGCTGTATTACCCTGGATGTAAGAGGTATGAGGCGCTGTGTTACCCTGGATGTAAGAGGTATGGGGCGCTGTATCACCCTGGATGTAAGAGGTATGGGGCGCTGTATTACCCTGGATGTAAGAGGTATGGGGCGCTGTATTACCCTGGATGTAAGAGGTATGGGGCGCTGTATTACCCTGGATGTAAGAGGTATGGGGCGCTGTATTACCCTGGATGTAAGAGGTATGGGGCGCTGTATTATCCTGGATGTAAGAGGTATGGGGCGCTGTATTGCCCGGGATGTAAGAGGTATGGCGCTGTATTTCCCTGGATGTAAGAGGTATGAGGCGCTGTATTACCCTGGATGTAAGAGGTATGGGGCGCTGTATTACCCTGGATGTAAGAGGTATGGGGTGCTGTATTACCCTGGATGTAAGAGGTATGGGACGCTGTATTACCCTGGATGTAAGAGGTATGGGGCGCTGTATTACCCTGGATGTAAGAGGTACGGGGCGCTGTATTACCCTGGATGTAAGAGGTACGGGGCGCTGTATTACCCTGGATGTAAGAGGTATGTGCGCTGTATTACCCTAGATGTAAGAGGTATGGGCGCTGTATTACCCTGGATGTAAGAGGTATGGGGCGCTGTATTACCCTGGATGTAAGAGGTATGGGGCGCTGTATTACCCTGGATGTAAGAGGTATGTGCGCTGTATTACCCTGGATGTAAGAGGTATGGGGCGCTGTATTACCCTGGATGTAAGAGGTATGGGGCGCTGTATTACCCTGGATGTAAGAGGTATGGGGCGCTGTATTACCCTGGATGTAAGAGGTATGGGGCGCTGTATTATCCTGGATGTAAGAGGTATGGGGCGCTGTATTGCCCGGGATGTAAGAGGTATGGCGCTGTATTTCCCTGGATGTAAGAGGTATGGGGCGCTGTATTACCCTGGATGTAAGAAGTATGGGGTGCTGTATTACCCTGGATGTAAGAGGTATGGGACGCTGTATTACCCTGGATGTAAGAGGTATGGGGCGCTGTATTACCCTGGATGTAAGAGGTATGGGTCGCTGTATTACCCTGGATGTAAGAGGTATGGGGCGCTGTATTACCCTGGATGTAAGAGGTATGGGGCGCTGTATTACCCTGGATGTAAGAGGTATGGGGCGCTGTATTACCCTGGATGTAAGAGGTATGGGGCGCTGTATTACCCTGGATGTAAGAGGTATGTGCGCTGTATTACCCTGGATGTAAGAGGTATGGGGCGCTGTATTACCCTGGATGTAAGAGGTATGGAGCGCTGTATTACCCTGGATGTAAGAGGTATGGGGCGCTGTATTACCCTGGATGTAAGAGGTATGGAGCGCTGTATTACCCTGGATGTAAGAGGTATGTGCGCTGTATTACCCTGTATGTAAGAGGTATGAGGCGCTGTATTACCCTGGATGTAAGAGGTATGGGACGCTGTATTACCCTGGATGTAAGAGGTATGAGGCGCTGTATTACCCTGGATGTAAGAGGTATGGGGCGCTGTATTACCCTGGATGTAAGAGGTATGGGGCGCTGTATTACCCTGGATGTAAGAGGTATGGGGCGCTGTATTACCCTGGATGTAAGAGGTATGGGGCGCTGTATTACCCTGGATGTAAGAGGTATGGGGCGCTGTATTACCCTGGATGTAAGAGGTATGAGGCGCTGTATTACCCTGGATGTAAGAGGTATGGGGAGCTGTATTACCCTGGATGTAAGAGGTATGGGGCGCTGTATTACCCTGGATGTAAGAGGTATGGGGCGCTGTATTACCCTGGATGTAAGAGGTATGGGGCGCTGTATTACCCTGGATGTAAGAGGTATGGGGCGCTGTATTACCCTGGATGTAAGAGGTATGTGCGCTGTATTACCCTGTATGTAAGAGGTATGTGCGCTGTATTACCCTGGATGTAAGAGGTATGGGGCGCTGTATTACCCTGTATGTAAGAGGTATGTGCGCTGTATTACCCTGGATGTAAGAGGTATGTGCGCTGTATTACCCAAAAAATTTAATCTGCAAGATACTATATATTTGTGTCAGAAGTTTAGCTTTTTTAATTTTTAGAATAATGATACAGACATTTTATTTGATACTTTTATCCTGATTATTATTTTTTTCTCTATATTAAGGGACACTTTAGTCACCAGAACCACAGCAGCTGAACGTCGTAGTTCTGGTGTCTATAGCGCGTCTCTGCAAGCTTTTTAATGTAAACTCTGCATTTTCAGAAAAAAAGCCAGTATTTACATTACTGCCGAGGAACACGTCTAGTGGCCTCTCACCATTATTAAAGTTTACTACTCTACGAGGTGTGTGGATTTCGTGATTTGCGAGGTGTGTGGAGGGTGTGATTGCCTGCGAGGGTGTAGGAAGGTGGGATCCAGGGGGCCCAAGTAAATTCTTGCCCAGGGTCCAATCAATATTAAAGGGGTTATCCCATCTTAGACAATGGGGGCATATTGCTAGGATATGCCCCCATTGTCAGATAGGTGCGGGTCCCACCTCTGGGACCCGCACCTACAAGGAGAACGGAACCAGGGAGAGTTGCGGCTGGACCGCACCAGGTGCAGCTCCCCGTCTCTCCCATTGAAGTGAATGGGAGCGCACCGCACATGCGCGGCCACCGCTCCCATTCATTTCTATGGGGCAGACGGAAATAGCCAAGCCAGCTCTCGGCTATTTTCGACGGCTCAATAGAAATGAATGGAGGGTGGCTGCGCATGCGCAGTGCGCCCTCCTCAACTTTCTCCGCTCCGTTCTCCTTGTAGGTGCGGGTCCCAGAGGTGGGACCCGCACCTATCAGACAATTGGGGCATATCCTTGCAATATACCCCCATTGTCTAAGATGGGATAACCCCTTTAAAGACGGCCCTGCCGTTAATGTGAGATATCACACCTCTGGGATTCAATCCGACCGTGGTAACACCGAGCTTGGCTATTCACATGTCTGTTCCTCTGAGCATCACGCCTGACACATTCTATACTGGAAAGTTAATTGGATTCCTGAGAATTAAGCCCCAGCGAAAGAACCTCGGAAAGCGGAGTAACTGCTCCTGTCATTACTACACTGGCAACCACCTTGTTTGCCACCCAGCTTTCCCACGAACAGATGTAAATAAGAGCTCATAGAATGATAACCACTCGACAATTACTGTATGCTTTTTTTATTTTATTTTAGGGGGCATTTCACTTTAAATACATAAATAATGACCCCTCCCTTCTGTCCCCCCACTTTCTAATAATGTGTCTACAAAAATTCAGATAGTTACAATGTTACAATCAGACTACACTTTTGTTTGTTTGCAGTCTGTTACCATGGAGACACAGGGGAGATGTTTACACAACACGGTAGGAATGTTAATAAGACTGTTGCTTTTCTTTTTATTAAGCTGCACTGGAGCAATAATAAATAGCTGTAGTGGTGGATATATCCATTCCGTGCATTGGGGACTGCAAATTGCGATGTCCAATGCACGGGCACCGTGGTTGGCGCAGATGGAGGCAGACCCATTCAACTTGACGGATGCAGAGGCACGGACAGAAAACCCACAGAAGCACTACGGAGTGCCTCCATTCCGCACCGCACCTTCCGGATTGCAGACCCATTCAAGTGAATGGGTCCGCATCTGTGATGCGGTGCACAAACGGCCAGTGCCCGTATATTGCGGACCCGATGTTTGCAGGCCGCAATACGGACCAGGCCGGCACACGTTTATGCGCATGAGCCCTAAAAGGGGGTGTCCGGGATTTGATCATTAATGTCTTATCCTGAATATAAAGGCCGTCTGGAGTGTGACACCCGCACCCCCGACCAGCTGCGCCTGAGTAGCTCCAGCACCGGAACTACACAGCTCTGTCCACTGCGATAGCAGCTCCGTCCACTACACGATGGACAGAGCTGTGTAGTTTTGGCATCAGAGCCACCCCATAACAACGGCCCCCCGCCGTTCTTACATTGAGGGCCTGTTCTGAGGATAAGCTATCAATTTCAAAATCCTGGACAACTGCTTTAAGAATTTTTCCCGGTTATGCAATCTAGGAGGTCATGGAGGTCCATGCACTTGGACTGAGGACCATCTTCCCCCTCCTTCCTCACCAAGATGATGAGGAGAAGAAACGGGGGTCTGAGCAGCAATACCAAACATAACCCATGGACAGGGGTGGCGCTGTTTTTGGAAGAAAGCGGCCATGTTTTTCTAATCCTTGAGATGGACTGTGTCTTGGTAGTTTTAGGCATAAAATACAGCTCTGTAATGGAAGGTTTTCCATTTTCAAGAGTTTGCTCATCTCTGCAGACCACATGTCAGTAGGTCGCTATAACATTCCTTAAAGGGGTTCTCCAGTTTACGTCCGTGTCAGATAATAATAGGGGGTCTGTCACAAGAACTATTGCAACCTCCATTTGAGACGCCATGTTGCCCTGATCTTTATGAATGAATTCCTGGCGCGTTGCATTAAAGGTCCAGATGGGTGTGACCAGTTGGGGGGGGGGGTCCCTGCAAAGTTTGACATTGGCAACCAACTAGATAGACTGTGCAGGGAAACACACCAAACTGGTAACACCCATCTGGACCTTCATTGAAGATTGCTAGTAATTTATTCATAACTTCTAGCAGGAATAATAGAGTAATGGCACAACATGGAGTCCTAGGAATTGATACTCCCAAGTAGTTGCAGGTCTGGAGACAGGTCCTCTGAGATCTGAAAATGTAGAGATCACAACGCTAGATCCCTATGGCTCTGATTGGCCGTGCTAGTGGATTTCTGAGGCTCAGCAGAGCCGAGCGCAGATCTTACACAGTGCAGTGAGATTTCTGGCGTTTTCCATTGAACTGCACTTGGAACTTCAATTTATAAGGATGAAGCAGGTCGGCACAATTCTGTGGTTTTACATGGGACTGCAGATAATCACAATGGACAGAATATAACTGATATGAGTTAAAGGGGTGTCTCACTTCAGCAAATTGCATTTATCATGTAGATGAAGTAAATACGAGGCACTTACTAATGTATTGTGATTGTCCATATTGCCTCCTTTGCTGGCCGGATTCATTTTTCCATCACATTATACACGGCTGGTATCCAGGGCTGCAGCGCAGATACGAGGAGGCCAGGAAATGAGCTGCTGCGCATGCGTGCCTATATGCGCTCACACAGTCCTGAGAGGCCGGCCCTTCTTCCTATAGAGCACAAGTACGACCACCATTGATGGATTGCAGGGTGGTCGCAACCCCTGGATTCGAGCCGTGTACAATGTGAAGCAAAAATGAATCCGGCCAGCAAAGGAGGTAACATGGACAATCACAATACATTAGTAAGTGCCTTGTATTCACTTTCTCTACATGATAAATGCCTTTTTGCTGAATTGAGACGACCCCTTTAAGGGACAAGTCGAGCTCTGCTTCATCCCTTTATGACTGGCAGTGAGAACAAGTCTCTGTCTCATTAGCTTGGCATACGGCTTTGTCATTTTGGCAACTTAACCCACATTAAGTCAGGCTGGCGCTGAGAGGGAACGGATCTGCGAGCTGCTCCGCGCGCGGTGGGCCTCAGGTCATTAGCTAGTTGGCCACAGCAGGATCTGAGACACTAATCTTATTTTCTTCCTCTTCACCCCAGACCCCCTGCGCCTACTCGAAATCCAAATCACCTTTTTGCTCCTGGTTTGGTTTTCGCATATGATCGCTTTCATATGATGTCAGATTGGAGAAGCAGAACCTGAACCCCCCCCCCCCTCCATTATGTTCCCCTCCTCCGCTCACTTTTGTTAATGGCATCTTGGCACATATTTAGAGGCCGCCAATTGCTTTAAGGACTCATGCACAAGACCGCGTGCTGGCCGCAGTCCGCAATGCACGGGCACCGATCGTGGGGCAGCCGCATGCGGATCGCGGACCCATTCATCTGACGGTCCGCACCGCAAAAAAGTAGTGCATGCACTCCTTTTTTTGGGGTGCGGAGGCACAGCCAGAAACACAGCGGAAGCACTCCGTAGTGCTTCCGATCCGTGCTTCCGCACCGCATCACCGGGTTTGGGTGCACACGGCCTGTGCCCAGCGTATTGCCGACCCGCCATATGTGGTCCGCAATACGGCCACGGCGGGGCAACGGCCGTGTGCATGAGCCCTAAGTCTCAGTTTGTCAGCCACTTTTTTAGATTCTGATATTTCTAAACTCGGAGAGATGATACGCTCAGGAGGCAGGGAGAAGCCCGGGTGGTGCTGAAAGAACAGCTCCTACTGGGTGCTCTGCAGGTCTCAGCATTTACTGCAGCCAAATCTTAAAGGGGTTGTCCCACGAAAAATATTCTACGGTGTTCAAACCATACTTTTGTAATTGCATATATTTAAAAATTTAGCATAGCCGCTGAGTTATTCCTATTTCTTTGTCCTGCTCACTGAGAAGGCCGCACATGCTCAGATTAATCCTCCAGCTGCCTCCTGAGCTGTGATAGGCAGAGCATGGACACGCCCCCTGAGCTGTGATAGGTAGAGCATGGACACGCCCCCTGAGCTGCAGCAGAGAAGACACGCCCCCTGAGCTGCCAGCTTAATATAAATCTAGCAGAGCAATGAACGGGGAGATCTCTGGATCCATGTGAGGTGCAGGACTGGTTCTAGCTTTGTTAGAAAGAGGTTGTCATGTCCTATATGATGTCTGATTTCATTTTTTACATTATTTATGGGATAACCCCTTTAAAGGAATTTTCCAGTTTCATACTAAGGGCTCATGCACACTGCCAGTTTCTGTCCACAGCCGATCGACTTTTTTTGCAGAGTGGATATGGACCCATTCATTTCAATGGGGCCACAAAAGATGTGGACAGCACACGGTGCGTTCCGCAGCCCCGCAAAAACAATAGAACATGTCCTATTTTTGCCCGTTTTGGGGACATTTCTACAGAAGTAAAAAAATAAATGGCAGCATGCACTCGGCCGGGATCCGTGTTCTGCGGATCTGTAATTTGCGAATCGCAAGACACACGCGGTGGTGTGCAGGAGCCCTAATAAAGCTTAGTGTTCCTGATGCGATAAGTTCTACAAGTTTTTAATACACACAAGATATCTGCTTGCTGTCTGTGAATAGAAGCCTTCTTGTTCACATGCTGTAAACCTGTACAGACCTTCGCTGAGGGTTTTGAAGCAGTCTAGACAATCCTGGGTAAAAACTAGTTACAAACTAGCGGCGGCGATCAGGCAGGCTGCTCTGGCAGGGAACGGCCTGCCGGATATCTGCACACTGCGGCATTGCCGGAGGTTTGTAAGGCACCGTCCAGCCCCATTCACTATAAGGGCCGCCGGCGGAGATCTGGCCGCAAATATGCAGAGAATCGTCCGGAAGAAATAGCCCCACTCGCACACTGGTGCACCTCCAATGAGGCCAGGTGAGGCGGTTGCCTCAGGCGGTGAGGCCTAGAGACAAGTGGCAGGGCTGTGAGAAATAAGAGCTTCCGTTGTGGAAGTGCTCATCTCTCTATAGTCAGCTGTATCACAGTATGCCTTTAAGAGTAGGGCCTGAGGGGGGCGCCATTTCAGTTTTAACCTCAGGCTAGGTGCGCCCCTTCCCTCACAGTATCCATCTTACACAGGTATACCTTCTGTATGCAGAGCCTCTTTGCAGTGTCTTATTTACCTAGGAGGAGAAGGACAAAGACGTCTAATAAGAAGGAGAATCACCTCCATAAGGTCCTATCTAGAAACTGCTGCAACTGAAAATCGGCTCCGTACCTATGGATGGGGCCGTTTCTGCGGCAAGTGCATAGATTTCTGCAAGCTTCTTCAGACGAATGAGAACGTCTGCAGCATGTGAACATGTTCTAAGGGTACGCTAACACTCCACCGTCAGAGGTTTGAATGGGGTTGCGTCCACAGCCAGCGGGTGAATGGTATCAATGGCCACAGATATTTAAGGTACGGTCCAGTAAAAGGTATTGCTCCTTCAGGACAGCTCCAGGATGGGCGCGGAGTTGCATAGCCGTATAGCACTGGTTGCATCAAATCTTAACGTGCAAGAGCTGTTCTTTCCAGCAGTTGATTGATATGGGGCATCCATATTTTATGAGTATCCAAGAATTAAAAAGGAGTCCCAGTCTTTCCCCCCGATACGCAGAAGTCTTAGCATTTCACTGAGAGCTTTATCCACTCTTGGCTTCTCAGAACCTGTGAAGTGTGAACGCTCCCCGACATTTGGCACCAAATACAGAAATCAGGATCCCACAACTCAGACGTGATGAACCGTTCTATTCGATGAGATCTCCAGCTGCGCTCGTCGCTTATAGTCTTGTAATGCAGCGGCGTTTAGCGACTTGTGATATTTAGATTGTCCTCTACCAGTAATTGAAGGTTCTCGGTCTAACATCCGACGGCGGGGCGGCCGGGACACAGCGTGCACGTTGCTCCTTCGGGAAAAAACTATGAGGATTATGATTTTCAAGGTAGAGGAAGGTGACTGAAAGCGATTCCCTGTACAGATGTAGCCCGGGACATATAAACGGACACATCAATACCCTCGGTATAAAGTGTGTCGCCATACACTGTTATGTTTCCCGCCACAGATGAGGATCAGCCACAAGCTGTTTGGCGCAGGTTAGACTGAGTTCTTCCCTCTTCACCCCAACAAGTTGTTATGGATTTTTCTAGTTGAATTCCTAGGAAAGTCACTGATTGGGGGCGGTATTACTGATGGAGTAGTCGTAGTCAGGAACAGGAGAGAGGTCAGGAGCAACAGGGCAGAGAATGAGACAGAAGTGTAGTAAGGAGCAGAACAACAGGTACCAGGCACGAAATCCCAGGATTGAGATACAGAAACAAAGCCGAGGCCAAGGTCCGGGGCAAAACCAAGAGTCAACAGCATGAACACAAGGCGCGGGAAAGGTTACAATGTCAATCTGCAGGCGTGGGAGGATGATTCCCCTTTACATGTTCCGCCAGGCCCAGCGTTATCTGCGGGCGCTGTCATCCTCGTCAAGGGGAAGGTCATGGCCGGATCCAGCAGGGATGCAGCTAAAGACACGTGACACTATTGGTGTTTGAGAGTCGTCATTGGAGCCAGGAAACAGATTATACTGCCATACTGTAAGCGAAAATAGTGCTGCTACATAGCAGAAAAGAATAATCCTGCCATAATGTGCAAATAATGACCCTATATAAACAGAATCTTCAATAGCACGACGATCAGAAATGACAACATCTAGGTACATGACAAATATCCTGACGCAGGGGCGTAGCTGGAGGGGAAGCGGCTGCTTCGGGGCCTGAACTCAGAAAGGGCCCACCCAGGAGGAGGACTAAGAGATATTATTGTCAGGGACCCCCATGATATTATATACTGTATATCCATGTAGGAAACTGATGGAGCGGCTCCCGGGCTACATCTAAGAGAGCGATCTAGAGCAGCCACAAGAGTTGGGGAGGAGGAAGATGCAAAAAAATTGCTAGGGGGGGCCCCCGTTCAAAAATTTGCCGTGGGGCCCAGTCATTTCTAGTCCTGAATGCCCCAAAATTCCTCCTCAACATAAGATAAATCTTATCTGCAGCTACAAGAAATATTTGATGGAGGGATTAAATTCAAGGGTTCACTTACTTTTCTCCCTGCACTGTGGATGTTTGCTCCATGGTTTATGTCCTTAGGTTACTCATCGATGCAGAAACCCCGGTCGTTCCAAAGGGTTCACTTACTTTCACTTGCCTCTCCTTTAAGAATGTGCATTTTGGGAGGTTTTCGATGTGTGGTAACTCTGCTCCCTGTCAGTGACTCACATCTGTTTCTATTTGGGGCAAGGTGGGTAACGCAGGTGGAAGACGCGCTCCCTGATCTCCGGCGATCAGCTGAGCGGCCCCCGAGCCTCGGGCAGCGGTTCCAGACAGCGTCGTCTCTCAGTCGAGAGCTCAAATTAAAGTAGACAAGAGGAATAATGAAATCATTTACATCAGAACGTCCTGCCGACTCCAAGTTTAATTATTCTGCCAATTAAATCTTGTAGTCACCGTCTGCACCACCAGCCCTGGAGATGGGGGGGGGGGGGCAGCAACGGGTAAGAGCAAGAGAGAGGGGCAGCCAAAGGTCCATGGGCTGAAGGGAAGGGGTAAGGTTAAGAAATTGGCATGGGGGGGGGAGGGGGGGGCGCCGTTTTTAGTTTTTGCAGCAGGCAGCAGAAAGGCTAGGTGCACCCCTGAACGAAGGCTATAATGTAGGTATTGAGAAGAGGTAACTTTGGGTCCACAGTGCATCCCTATGGTGCTCCCCAGTAAACTATAAAGCCCATCGGATGCCGCAGAGTCATTGCAAAATGGCAAAAGAACTGTTTGCTTTTTTGCTCTGCCTTTATAAAAAATCCTTGTCAGTGCAATGGCGTCTCGGTTCTGCCGAGTCCATTCACATCAAGAGCTGCATTCACAATTCTGCTGGCCTCAAAGGGTTTGCCCCAAGATTTCAACTTAGCACCTGTCCATAGGATAAAGGTGGTCGGTGAAGTGCGAGAAGGCTGCGGTGCCAGGACCTTCTCCAATAGATGATTCGCGGGGGTCCCCCACCGTATGAATGGAGAGGGGTTGAGCATGTTCACTGCCAATTCTATTCAACTCTATGAGGCTGATGTGCACCAGTCCCGTAAAGATGAATGGAGCAGTAGCACTCATATGGAAGGAGGGGGGCGCAGGACCCTTGTTCTTGTGATTGGAAAGGATCCTAGGGGTGAGACCCCCACCGTCGGGCATCTCTCCCATGAATAAGTGATACTTTTAAATCTTAGTACAATCTCTTTAACAGTACTCGAGGTACAGAATAATGACACTGACACTTGGGGTACAGGATAATGACACTGACACTCGAGGTACAGAATAATGACACTGACACTGGGGGTACAGGATAATGACACTGACACTGGGGGTACAGGATAATGACACTGACACTCGGGGTGCAGGATAATGACACTGACACTCGGGGTGCAGGATAATGACACTGACACTCGGGGTACAGGATAATGACACTGACACTTGGGGTACAGGATAATGACAATGACACTCAGGGTGCAGGATAATGACACTGACACTCGGGGTGCAGGATAATGACGCTGACACTCGGGGTACGGGATAATGACACTGACACTTGGGGTACAGGATAATGACGCTGACACTCGGGGTACAGGACAATGACACTCGGGGTACAGGATAATGACACTGACACTTGGGGTACAGGATAATGACACTGACACTCGGGGTACAGGATAATGACACTGACACTCGGGGTACAGGATAATGATGCTGACACTCGGGGTACAGGATAATGATGCTGACACTCGGGGTGCAGGATAATGACACTGACACTTGGGGTGCAGGATAATAACACTGACACTCGGGGGACAGGATAATGACACTGACACTGGGGGTACAGGATAATGACGCTGACACTCGGGGTACAGGATAATGACACTGACACTCGGGGTACAGGATAATGACACTGACACTCGGGGTACAGGATAATGACACTGACACTCGGGGTACAGGATAATGACACTGACACTTGGGGTACAGGATAATGACACTGACACTCGGGGTACAGGATAATGACACTGACACTCGGGGTACAGGATAATGACACTGACACTTGGGGTACAGGATAATGATGCTGACACTCGGGGTGCAGGATAATGACATTGACACTTGGGCTACAGGATAATGACACTGACACTTGGGGTACAGGATAATGATGCTGACACTCGGGGTACAGGATAATGACACTGACACTCAGGGTACAGGATAATGACGCTGACACTCGGGGTACAGGATAATGACACTGACACTGGGGGTACAGGATAATGACACTGACACTGGGGGTACAGGATAATGACGCTGACACTTGGGGTACAGGATAATGACGCTGACACTTGGGGTACAGGATAATGATGCTGACACTCGGGGTGCAGGATAATGACGCTGACACTTGGGGTACAGGATAATGACACTGACACTTGGGGTACAGGATAATGATGCTGACACTCGGGGTACAGGATAATGACACTGACACTGGGGGTACAGGATAATGACGCTGACACTTGGGGTACAGGATAATGACGCTGACACTCGGGGTGCAGGATAATGACGCTGACACTTGGGGTACAGGATAATGACACTGACACTTGGGGTACAGGATAATGATGCTGACACTCGGGGTACAGGATAATGACACTGACACTGGGGGTACAGGATAATAACACTGACACTTGGGGTACAGGATAATGACGCTGACACTTTGGGTACAGGATAATGACACTGACACTCGGGGTACAGGATAATGACACTGACACTTGGGGTACAGGATAATGACGCTGACACTTGGGGTACAGGATAATGATGCTGACACTCGGGGTGCAGGATAATGACACTGACACTTGGGGTGCAGGATAATGACACTGGGGGTACAGGGTAATGACACTGGCACTTGGGGTACAGGATAATGACACTGGGGGTACAGGATAATGACGCTGACACTCGGGGTACAGGATAATGACACTGACACTGGGGGTACAGGATAATGACACTGACACTTGGGGTACAGGATAATGACACTGGGGGTACAGGATAATGACACTGACACTTGGGGTACAGGATAATGACACTCGGGGTGCAGGATAATGACGCTGACACTGGGGGTACAGTATAATGACGCTGACACTCGGGGTGCAGGATAATGACACTGACACTCGGGGTACAGGATAATGACGCTGACACTCGGGGTACAGGATAATGACACTGACACTTGGGGTACAGGATAATGACGCTGACACTCGGGGTACAGGATAATGACACTGACACTGGGGGTACAGGATAATGACGCTGACACTGGGGGTACAGTATAATGATGCTGACACTTGGGGTACAGGATAATGACACTGGGGGTACAGGATAATGACGCTGACACTGGGGGTACAGTATAATGACGCTGACACTCGGGGTGCAGGATAATGACACTGACACGTGAGGTGCTGGTTCCTCCGTTTCTCTGTGTCGGTGACGTGCGGTGACATCTCCGCTGTCCCTGGATCTGTGATCTGCTTTCTCTCTATTTGCACAGATGATGTTCTCTCGGTTCGGCCGGTGATTGATGAGTTTGTCGTCTTTCTTCGGGACGCTCTTCTTCTGCCTTCATATCCTCATCGTTCATATTAATGTGCAGAGGCCCATGATGAACATACAGCCCTATGGAGAGATCATGGAATATAAATCGTCAGCTCCGTGGGCGAGGCTCAGCGTGGAAGCCGTGGCGAATGTTACATTGTATCATGTGCTCATCCGATTGGAAACAGTAAGATAATAGTGCAGAAATGGAGCGGGGGGGGGGGGGGTACATCATAAATACAGAGACATCGCTGGTGTACGTTCACACATCACATCCCTACAGCCAGAGACAACGTGTATTTAACCCCTTCCTTCCATGGCTCTCCTTCATTCCAATGATCTTACATTCAGTGCCTCAAGATGATTCATTTCAGATCTATGGGGACGGCTTCCATTACCGTCCATGAATATTTGGTTGTCTGGCCCTTTAGTATGGAGCACATTCTGGAATTTTCTGGGACAGATTCTGGAGTAATGGCTCCCTTACACCTTCAGTAGCTCTTGCCCAAAAGCTCATTCGTCTGGCAGCTACTGTACATTTCACCACTTCTCCGCACATAAGCGCTCTTAGCTTGGCCTACCTTGCATGTACTGTCAATGGGGAGAGAGAAGAAATGAGCTATGTGGTAGGCAGCTCAACTTCTCAAGGACACTTTTTGTTTAACAGCGCACCATGTGGTCGGGCATGGTACTGCAACTAACATTTCTGAGAAAAAGGTGACCTTCAATATCTTTCAGATAAACTTAGCGTTCTCTTTCCCCCATTAGTAAATGGGACCAATTTTGCCCACCCATCATGAATTTAGGTGATAAATGTTTTTAATGGAAAGCTCCTTTAAATCCATATTTTTGGGAACTCTCAATGATATTCCAGCCAGAGGTCCACCATCCATGAGGGATGAAGAGAATGCAAGGGGGTAGAACTTTGTCACCCCTGCACCGGTTTGGCGGGGGGGGTAAGGCAGGGCCACCATTGCTGTTTTCAGCATCTGAAACCTGTGACCGTATTACAGACCCCCGTTAGATATCACAGATCAGAGGTGGACACTGTAGGCCTCGGCTGGCTCCTTCAGCTCCGTATCAAAGGCGTCCTGGGTTTTTACGCTGCATTAATGGCGTTTTTATCGCTCTCTGATCGTTCTCGTCTTTGCCATTTTTTCTTCTTCTTTTAATCGCATTTTAAAAATGCAAACATTTATGCTGGAGGAAACACAGGCGTGAAACACAGCTCTCCCATCCGAGGCTGTGGGAACGCGTCCAAGCAGAAGGTTTCAAGCTGTTCTGGAAATATTATCTTAACCCCTTCAGATCTTTCTCGTGGATCTAGTCATCCATTGGTAATCACAGGTCTCCCAGTAGTGACCTCTGTGCGGCGGAGCAGCTTATGATAGTGCGCCCCGCGTTCTGCGCTATCTTCACTCCATTCAGCTCGGTAATGGCCTCTATCATCCTTCTTCATGCGCTGCTTATTTTCTAATCGTTGTCACCTGCCGTCCCCATCCCTGAGTTTACATTGGAGATAAGGACCATAGACTGTCAATATGATCTCACAACAGATGCTTATTTTCGGCTTCACGTCCCAATAGCAATGTCATTCTCCTTGAGTGAGAGCTGAATGTCTGTCTGTGGGTGGCTATTCTTTCTATGTTTTAAAAAAAAGGTATGCAAATCACAGCCTCACGCACACGACCCTGTGCATTTTGCGCAAAATACGTACACCAACCGCGTTGTGCGTCCGCCTTCTTTGCAGACCCATTGATTCTTGCGGCCACTGCCAGGTATAGGACTATCTTTTTGCAGAACGGACATAGGGATGCGGAAAGCACATGGATCTTCTGTGTGCTTCCAGCATCTGTACGTCCGTTCTGCAAAATACGGACCATGGACCCGTGGAAGTCAATGGATCTGCAAAAAAATTAATAAGTGGGGACGGCACATGCACTGCCTCCGTATTTTGCAGATCCGCGATTTGAATGGATATGGCCTCATGCATATAAGCCAAATGAGAGGCACACATCCGTAGACAGCACTGTTTCGGGGTTTTTGCCCCTCATCAGTACAGGAAAGGGGTTGGTTGGCTGGGCGATATGCCTTAAAGCTCAGCGGGTGCTGTGTTTCATTGAAGAGACGCAACACAACGCTATATGGAGATTTATTTTTTCAGGCAATCCTCCATGGGGAAAAAAAAATGGGCAGCTAACTGATACTGATGAGGAGAAAAAAAGCCAAAACAGCTGTCTACAGGAGGGTTATGTGCAGATGCATGTGGCTTTCCACTGAGTACTGCCTGAAAAATAAGTCTCCATATACCACCGTCTCTTGTAGGAGAAACAGAACCCCCCTTGAGCTACAAATAAGGCTTCTGATCCTGCCAACCATCCCCTGTTCTGTGCTGATGAGAGGCAAACATTCAGAAACAGCAGTCTACAGATGGGAAGTTCTGGTTTGGCTGCTATGAGTTCATTTGCATACTTTTTTTTCCCCATGGATCATTGCCTAAAAATAAGTTTCCATACACTGCTCTGTCTCCTCAATGAGAAGTAGTACTTCCCTAAAGGCAGTCTGTCACCTACTTTGAGCGTTTTAGAGCGCTCAAGTCCCGATTTAGCTGTCATGCCCTGCTCAGGCTATGTGCGGAGGTCTGCCAGGTTAGCAGCACGTGTGTAGCCTTTTTGTTTTTGTTTTGGAATTGAGCTATATCCGCCTCCCTTCAGGTGCACTGGGTGGGGTCGTTGGTTTGAGTTTAAATTACGCCCACTCCCAGTGTCCTGTGCGGGATATAGCTTCTGTCTGGCTCAGAGGAAGGAAGGAAGGATTTGCTGGTTTTGTTTTCTTGTGGTTGTCTGTCTAGGCTGTTAGAGAGACGCCTGCCCCCTCCAGGTCCTGAGGGAGCAGGCTGCCTCTTTCCCCCTTTCACCATCTTAGGGATTCTAGGGAATCTTCAGCCTAAGCACGAGGACACGTTTATTCCCACCTTTAGGGTCTGAACGTGGGCATAGAAGTCTAGGGAGAGCTGGTAGGGATTTGTCAGGAGGTGACCTCTATCCCCAGCTTCTTGCCTAGACACTTGTTTGTTTATATCCTGTGTATCTTGTATCCTGTCTGCCGTGACATTAGCACAGTTGCCCAACATAAAAATAGTACCTTTATTGTGTCTTTCACAAATGGACAAAAAAACAACTTTATAACGATATGCAAACTAGGGCCTGCAAGTGCCCAGGGGCCCTCTCTGATGTGCCAAGATAACCGCTCCTCTTGGATTCCTCTGGCCCACCCTCCTGTCCTTATTCATCTTCCTCCTCTGGCTTAGAGATCTCGTGCGAGCGCTGGTCACCGCGGGGACCGCGCATGCGCACTGTTAAGATCGGTGACTCTGCCCATAGTGGGCAGAGCAGTGCGCTTTCGCGGGCCCGGCGGTGACTGGCACTAGCATGAGATCTAAGCCAGAGGATATGGGTGAATAAGGACAGGAGGGTGAGCCAGAGGAATCCAAGGGGAGCGGTTAATTATTGGGGTACATCAGAGAGGGGCCTGGGAACTTGAGGCTGTAACGCCGCCCCTGGGCAATTGCAGGCCCTAGTTTGCATATCGTTATAAAGTGTTTTTTTTCCATTTGTGGACATGTTAAAGACACAATAACGGTACTATTTTTATGTTGGGCAACTGTGCTGAATCGTGATATGAGTGGTCTAAAACGCTCAAAGTAGCTGACAGACTCCCTTTAACATATGTTTTACCAACAGAGGATATGAAATTCATTTTTTTGAGGCCCAGTTGCTATGTACAAGTAGAGTCATCCTTAAGCCGTGCTGGCTAACCCAAGATTCAGAATTTAAGGGATTTTACCCTTTCACCCATACACCGGAAATCTGAATTTCCCTGCAAAGGGTTCCCGTGTTACAATCTCCGGGACCATTTTGGGTTGTAAGAAGAAATTGCATAGACAAATTCATCAGGACTGAAGGTCCATCAGATTAGGAAGAACCATGGTGGTCAGCTCATCGTTGGTTGATCCTCTGCATCATCGGGGGGGTTTCTTGGTTGGACAGGAGCTTCAGAGTTGTGGGGTAAATGCTGATAACTCTATGTGCTCCAATTATGGTTTTATCAAAAACAAAGGGCTGAAACACCTATGGCGGGTGAACTATTTTCCCTTACTATTTGGCATTAGGGGGCCCAAAATGTATTAAGAAGTGTGTAAATATTAATGAATTTGTTATAAATGACTCCAACTACCTCTTTCTCTTTAGAAAATGTGGCTCATGGAGGTCAATGATAAAATTCCGGCTGCCCACAGCTGCCACTAGAGGGAGCTCACTGCAGTCAGTTATATACTGTGTGGTGGAAGCAGGAGAATTGGAGTTCTGCAAAAAAAAATGAAAGGGGTTTTCTGGGACCCAGCAAGTCCCATTAATTACTTTAATTACACATACTCCAGTAAGAGAAAACTACTAACATGCTTACCATTCCAAAGTGGCGTGGATTGCTCTGGCTTTTACAGGGACAACGTGCGTGCAGAAAAATAAATCATTACCAGCCAATGGCTGGTCACCCAGGGGTACTTAAGACACTTTTCCATGTCAGAAGGTGCCTGAGCATTAGTTACCAGTTTGCCAGTTCCTGCAAAGGTGTGCTGAATATACGTTTGTTTGCCTGTGTACTGACTTCTGCCTGTTTCCTGGATTTTGACCCTTTGCTGCCTGCCCTGACTTCTGTCTGATCTCTGTTATGACCCTCAACTGCCTGCCATGACCACAGACTATTTATAGGATTACGTATACTCTGTCTGCCCTGACTACGGGTTTACCTGATCACTCGGTGTTCCACCCTGATGTTTCTTGACCCCAGTGGTTCAGCCGTCTCTTGAACAGAGATTACTTCAAGAGGTAGCAGCCTGGTGGTTCCCTTGCAGTGAAGTCCAGATCCCTGTATAGGGTTTAAAGGGTGAAGACCAGGGGGACATTTAGATAATGTCCTTGGGAGTAGCCCCAAACCAAATCTGTTCAACAGTGGGTCCACAACCCCTTCTTAATAATCTCCCTGGAACATGATAGATGAGGTAGATTCAGGAGTTTGTACATGTGCCAGGGAGAGAAATTCTTCTGGCTCCATCCACAGTGGAAGGGATGTCCTGTCCATAATCCAAGCTGGAAATCTGGTGAAGGACATGAAGTCGATGGAAGCTGGGATTTCAGAAGTCATGTCACACAACTTCAAAACAATAAGTATATCACAAACTTTTTCCTCCAGGTGAATTGTAATTAAGGTGGGCTTGTGGGATGCACTGGGCTCCGGAATACTACATAACTCCAACCCTCTATGAGGATATACTATATATGGGGCAGTTTACAGGATTCCGAAAAACCTGCTAGCCTTCAAAAATGTAACTTAAAGAAATAGTATCCTATATAATCTAATTAAAGGGGTTAGCCAAGACCTACAGTATAATGCCCCCCATATGCCCGGGCTCCTCACACAGATTGTACTTACCTTGCTCCCAGCCCCCGCGTCTCTCCTGACTCCAGCGCTGTGTCTTCCCGTCTGCGTGATGGGGAGATGCAACGGTGGCCGTGCCAGCATCAGAAGCAACGCGGATGCTGGGCAGAGAGGTAAGTGCAATCTGTGTGAGGGGCCCGGACATATGGGGGGGGGAGCATTATAGGACTTGGCCAACCCCTTTAAGGGTGGTTTCATGCTTGCATTGCACCTGATTAATACTTATGAGCAGCCCTCTATATTTGCCTCCTGAGATATCCGGGACTGACGTATTAGTTATGAAGCCTGTTTTTCCAGCTTAGATAATAAATTCAGTAACACAAGGTATGCGCTGAGTGTTATGTCTTGTGAGAATACTGATACAGAGCTTTGACTGACAAAAAGCAACAATGTAACATTGGGACTTCATTAGGTTGGTTACTGTTTCATTTGTGTTGAGCTTTGTTATTATTTGTCAAACAGCGAATATCTGGGCCAAACCTGTTACTTCTTAAAGGGGTTGTCTCATCTTATGAAGTGATACTTATGTGGTTTAATAACCTAACAGAAGCAACTTACCAATATACTCTACGTGACCATAATGCCTCCTGTTCTCACTTCTCCCAATTTTCCTTGTCATAAACTGCTTGTCTCTAGGGGATACGGCCACCGCTACAATGCCTTAGCGGTGGCAGCGCTTGCGCTATGAAAAAAGCCAAAGCCGACATTTCTGGTGGCCGGGATAGCAGGAACGAGCGCTAGTCTCCTGCGCATGCGCATTAGCTCACACCCCTGGCCGCCTTGTATTGCCTTGAGTCTGAAGTGCCTTTTGTTGTATGGAGCTGCCACGGTGCTGCGCCCCCGGCTATCCTTCTGCTGAGCCGACCAAGGCTGCTGCTGAATGATTAATAGCCTCGGGAGCGCGGACGTACAGGCCAGGGGAGGGAATTACATCATCCCAGCGCTGCTCATGTTAGCAGGCACCGCCCCCTAGAGCACCCAAAGTCCGGACCTGCGGCGCTGAACACAGAAAGTGAGACAACCCCTTTAAATAAAAAAGCAATTAACTTTCTAAATAATCTTCACTAAACATTTCCTTCCATTTTTCTTCTGCAGAAGTTGTGCAAGTCCTTCACCTAGCTGCTCAATCCAAAGGTACTTTCACACAAGCGTTTTTGTTTTCCGGTATTGAGTTCCATCCTAGGGGCTGAATACCGGAAAATAACTGATCAGTTTTATCCTAATGCATTCTGAATGGAGAGCAATCCGTTCAGTATGCATCAGGATGGCTTCAGTTCAGTCCCTCTTACGTTTTATGGCCGGAAAAAATACCGCAGCATGCTGCAGTTTTCTCTCCGACCAAAAATCCTGAACACTTGCCGGAATGCCGGATCCGGCATTAATTTCCATTGAAAAGCATTAATGCTGGATCTGGCCCCAAGTGTTCCGGCAAAACTGATCTATTCTTTCTGTCCGCGCATGCACAGACCATTAAATCAGCGAAAAAATTTAATACCGGATCCATTTTTTCCGGATGACAACCGGAAAGATGGATCCGATATTGCAGTGCATTTTTCAGATGGTTTCTGCATCCTGATCCGTCTCACAAATGCATCCGTTTGCGTCCAGATTGTCGGATCCGGCAGGCAGTTCCGGTGACGGAACTGTCTGCCGGAATCCTCTGCCGCAAGTGTGAAAGTAGCCTAACATAAATCCGTCAGAGCTCTGTTCGTGTTTCTGATGACTCTCTTTGCTCTATTCCTCCCTTCTCTCAGAGATACCAGCAGGGAGGGGGAGGAGGTTGCATACTGCAGAGTGTGGAGAGAGGAAAAGCATCCAAGGAGAGTAGCTGTAGATAGGGAGGAATGCACACACAAGACAGTCTGCAGGTGGAGAATCACACGGGCTATGGATAGGTATAGAGAAAGCAGAGCACCTCCAGCAAACTCTGCAGGGGAAGGAAGTGGGAATACTATGCTCCTCTTCATCAGTGACTGATGAGAGGAGATCCCTGAGCTGTAGAAGGAGACAACAGCCCAAGAAAGAAGCTTTGCTGTTGAATGAGAGCTAGTGAAGACAGCAACATCCTGCACACACAGATCTCACATCCAGCAAGTACTACATGATAAAAGACTGAATGTAAACTGAATATCACTGGCTAATACTGTGGCCAGAAATTGGCAAATAACACAGTTTTAGACTGGAGCTTAATTCATGCCGTCACTGAATAGCAGTAAAAGTTAGGTAAAGAAAAGTATTTAGAAAGCTTCTCAACATTGATGTGAATGTATACTGTAAAACATGCTCAATAGCGCCACCAGTGGAGCTGCCATCTAAATGCAGGCAGCACTGTGCATGGCAGAAACAGGTGCGCTGTAAATATACAGAAAATGTGACATTTCTCTGAAAATCTTTGAGCCGGGAGACGTGTGGATTATACTGCAGCTAGGACTTTATCCCATGGCTGCAGCGAGTCGGTGTATGACCTTTTCTGTAATGTATAATTACTTCTTTCTCTCTTCTGCTCAGTCTCTTCCTAATCAGATTCCTTTCATTTCCAGCTGGAGCTGAGTGACCTCCTTGTCTTGAGCGCCTCATTCCCACTGGCAGATAATGACAAGCAGGTGCTGAGCACTCACTCCTGCCCCCTGCAGGCAACAGTGGAACTGCAGACAACACACCACCTAGGAAATGTATAGAGATGTAGCAGAGCTGAATGGCTCTGATTTAAGCAAACAGAACATCATGAGGTTGCAATCAGCTCTGCTACATCCACATGCACTCTACTTATAAATGTGGAGGCGCAGCCGCTCTTAGTATGCCAGTTGGCAAAACTCTTCATTGTATCAGAATGCGCTTTATACAGTAAACCAATCGCATTATCTTCAGTGGTTGGGTAGGGTATGTCATGTATGGACCTCCTCCTAATTGCTGATGGAGTTACCATGGGACATCCCCTTTAATAGACCTGGATTCTGGTTACCAGTGGCTGCCACTAGGGGGAGCTGACTGCATACTGTGGGGTCCTGTATGGAGAAAACCCCAATAGCGTAATTGAGTTTTCTAAATCTGACATCCCCCTGATTTTTGCTGGGTCTCCACACTCAGAATCAGTATATTTAGCGCCACCTAGTTGGAAAGAACATGAACTGCAATATTCGTGCAAGCACAGCAACCACCTGAACTGGGTATATGTCCATTCCTCCTAATAGGTATTTCCAATGCATTGGATCCCATGTTGCTGGATCTTGGTGGGGCAGAGGGTGATGTCTAAGGATGAATGGGCAGAGAAGCTTTGATGCTCATGACCATCAGATTTCTTCATTGGGTCCTTGCAATGGTTTACCCCCTTTTGTGCTTTCATGCCTTCTGAAATTGCAGAGCGGTATACGAGGATGCACTAGAAGCCAATCATCGCTCATTATTTATTGCAAATATCCGTTTTATCTTTTGAATATTTAAGCAAATCTTGATACAGGAAGAAAATTAGCAGCGGAGGTGAGTGATTAGCGGCTGTTTTTTTTTTTTATAAGGAATTAATCTTTCTTGACTCGATGACAGCTTCTTAACAAATGGATCTCAGGTCTTCTGCTCCGGGCGGAATGCTTATGGAAATTCTCAGAGGAGTAACTCCAGAATGTACTTTTATAGGGGTGGGAGCTCCATTTTAGTTTCCGCAAATTCCGATTCTCTTCACATAGGCATCATTTTAAAGGCTCGCTAACTTTTCATTGATATGTCATAAAGTCATATCAAAAGTTTAGATCAGTTAAGACCCCCACGATCCCTAGAGTGAGGGGCGAGAAGCATGCACATAGCGCACTCACTCCGCGCTGCGCAAGTCATGCGCCATAGAAGTCTGTGGACCAGTCTTGATTCCATCTGCAGCAACAAGAAGAAAGAGTCTGCGCTCACTTCTCTCCCTTCATTCTATCAGTGGGGGTCTCAGTGCTCAGACCCCCGCTAAATCTAAACTTTTGATATGTCTCTGTCTCTGAAATATAAAAAGTTTTGCAAAAAAGTTAGTGACTCTTTAGTTCCAGATTTTTAATTCCTATAGTCACCATTAGGGGGAGCTCAGCAGGTGCTCTCATTGAACTCGGTAAGCTCCCCCTAGGGGGGGGGGTGGGGGGGGTGGTGACACGTGGTTTCTTCAATCAAGATGGCCTCGCCGGAAGCAAATGGATAAGGTGAGTAAGTTTTTTGTTGTTGTTTTTTTTAACCCTGATTAACCCCTGAAAGGCCTCCATTTTAACATTAGATGCTGCAATCAGCAGGGGTTCAATGATGAGGGGCAGCAAGATTGCCATTCCCTGTCATTGCACCCGCTACCTACAAAGGAATGCAATTTGTGATGGAGAAATTAACTAACCGGATTTCTTTGTGAAATTTGGCGAAGCAGCCAAAGGGGAGAATAGATAGATAGATCGATAAATATGAAATAGATAGATAATAGATAATAAATAGATAGAAAGAAAGATATGAGATAGATAGATAGATAGATAGAGAGGCAGAGCCGAGGAGTCAGACAGGGCCGCAGCCTCAGTCCAACACTCTTTAACATCTACATCAATGAGGTGGCCGATCCTGAGCCGCTACAGACTGAGCGCCCACAGCCTGCTCATCGAATCCGGGCGTCACCGACAGAGGTACAAGCCCAGGGAGAGCAGACTGTGCCAGCAGTGCGACCAGGAGGCCCTGGAGGATGAGGCTCATTTCCTGCTGCGGTGCCCCAAATACTCAGCAGTGAGGGAGACTGTCTGATCTCTGCCCAGACTTCACCTCCATGGAGGAGGAAGAGAGAGTCTCCATACTGCTGGGGGAAGAGGAGAACACAACTGCCTGCCATAGACTGAGAGGAGCCTGATATACCATGGACTCCCCACCCTGGATGTGTCCCCATCCCCCAACCCTACACAATTATTTCCCACTTGCTTTGGCAATGCTAAAATGTATTTAGTTCTGCCAATAAAGCTGAATTGATTTGATTAGATTTGATAGATACAAAGATAGATACATATGAGATAGATAGTATAACATTCTCTCCCCTCCTCCCTTCTCCTTGTGAATGTTAATGATCTCGGTAGGAATCCGCCGGCCGTTCTCTGATAATCTGACGAGCGGTTGGAGAATGGCCAGAGATGCAGAAGTAACGGAGCCTCCTGCGCTGGAGATGGTTTGTGAGGTTAGAGAATAAATGATCTCCTCGCTGTGTAAATACAGAAGATAACGAAGAACGTTCCGGGAGAAGTGCAGAGAACACATCATTACGCGTAAGGCTGCAAGCAGCGTTTCGGTGTCCGACTCACTGTGTGTATTATCCCTGTACTGTGACATCACTGTGTGTATTATCCCTGTACTGTGACATCACTGTGTTTATTATCCCTGTACTGTGACATCACTGTGTGTATTATCCCTGTACTGTGACATCACTGTGTTTATTATCCCTGTACTGTGACATCACTGTGTGTATTATCCCTGTGCTGTGACATCACTGTGTTTATTATCTCTGTACTGTGACATCACTGTTTATTATCCCCATACTGTGACATCACTGTGTTTATTATCCCTGTACTGTGACATCACTGTTTATTATCCCCATACTGTGACATCACTGTGTGTATTATCCCTGTACTGTGACATCACTGTGTGTATTATCCCTGTACTGTGACATCACTGTGTGTATTATCCCTGTACTGTGACATCGCTGTGTTTATTATCCCTGTACTGTGACATCACTGTGTGTATTATCCCTGTACTGTGACATCACTGTGTGTATTATCCCTGTACTGTGACATCACTGTGTGTATTATCCCTGTACTGTGACATCACTGTTTATTATCCCTGTACTGTGACATCACTGTGTTTATTATCCCTGTACTGTGACATCACTGTGTTTATTATCCTGTACTGTGACATCACTGTGTTTATTATCTCTGTACTGTGACATCACTGTGTTTATTATCCCTGTACTGTGACATCGCTGTGTTTATTATCCCTGTACTGTGACATCACTGTGTGTATTATCCCTGTACTGTGACATCACTGTGTGTATTACCCCTGTACTGTGACATCACTGTGTGTATTACCCCTGTACTGTGACATCACTGTGTGTATTATCTCTGTACTGTGACATCGCTGTGTGTATTATCCCTGTACTGTGACATCGCTGTGTTTATTATCCCTGTACTGTGACATCACTGTGTGTATTATCCCTGTACTGTGACATCACTGTGTTTATTATCCTGTACTGTGACATCACTGTGTTTATTATCCCTGTACTGTGACATCGCTGTGTTTATTATCCCTGTACTGTGACATCACTGTGTGTATTATCCCTGTACTGTGACATCACTGTGTGTATTACCCCTGTACTGTGACATCACTGTGTGTATTATCTCTGTACTGTGACATCACTGTGTGTATTATCTCTGTACTGTGACATCGCTGTGTGTATTATCCCTGTACTGTGACATCGCTGTGTTTATTATCCCTGTACTGTGACATCACTGTGTGTATTATCCCTGTACTGTGACATCGCTGTGTGTATTATCCCTGTACTGTGACATCACTGTGTGTATTATCCCTGTACTGTGACATCACTGTGTGTATTATCTCTGTACTGTGACATCACTGTGTTTATTATCCCTGTACTGTGACATCGCTGTGTGTATTATCCCTGTACTGTGACATCACTGTGTGTATTATCCCTGTACTGTGACATCACTGTGTCTATTATCCCTGTACTGTGACATCGCTGTTTATTATCCCTGTACTGTGACATCACTGTGTGCATTATCCCTGTACTGTGACATCACTGTGTGTATTATCTCTGTACTGTGACATCGCTGTGTTTATTATCCCTGTACTGTGACATCACTGTGTGTATTATCCCTGTACTGTGACATCACTGTGTGTATTATCCCTGTACTGTGACATCGCTGTGTGTTGTCCACATCCGTACTTCCATACCGCGTCCCCACAAAAAAGATAGAACATGTCCTATTCTTGTCCGCAATTGCAAACAAGAATAGAGATTTCTTTCAAAGGGCTGGCCATTCCGTTGCACAAAATGCGGAAGTCACATGGCTGGTATCCGTGTTTTGCGGACCTGCAATTTGCAGACCGCAAAACAGAGATGGCCGTCTGAGTGAGCCCCAAGCTGGAGGTGCTGGAGTCTGAGAGCCCCCAATGCCCCATGGATGAAGGTGCTATTACCACATGGAACCGGTTCACAGAGAGTCGGCCATTATCTCCGCTTTGTGATGTATTATACTGTATGTAGCTGCACCATACCTGGGTGTAAATACACAGGGTGTACACATGGATATATGCAGCGGACCGGACCGCAGGGGCAGTATGTGAGAGTACGGTGGGCTGATGGGGGTAGTAGTCATACTCACGGTTCTGCAGCTCCCTGGGTCGGCGTGCAGTGATGAGGAAGACAGCACTAAACCCTCCGGGGCACTCTCCATTACAGGAAACACCAGCCAGGTGGAAGTTGAGGTGCCCTTGATGGTAGTGGATATGCTTAGGGTGCTTTGGTGGCTGGGCGCCTGTATTCGTGACGCCAGCACCGTGAGGTGCAATTAGAAGATGTTGTGGAATAAGGAGACCAAGTTTCTTAAAAACCTCCCAGAACTTTACTGAAGCTGATCCAAGGGTCATCAATGTATGCAAAAGTCATTTACAGCAAGGCAGCTTCTACAGGGATTCAGATTACTGCCCAGAAGTTGCATAAGGGGCAGTTTTCTATGACAATCAATCTTTCTCCCTTGTTTCTCCAGGCTGGAGGGATGGACGATCTCTGCTGTACTGTATAATCATAGACCTCTGTATCCTCTTTAGGAATACTATATTCTGACAGATGGGCCTTTCTGTCCTTGGTTATGGTGGGCAGCTTGTAGCTTAGAATCTCTCCACCTAATGCAAAGGATACTGGAGCCTGATAAATGAGAGTTACCTTCCTTTGCCAATATTCTCACTCCCTCTCTGAGTTGCCTGGTTCTTCTGTAATCTTTCCCTTCTATGGGCTGGTGCATGGAACTAACTTTGGAGTTTTTGTAACTCTCCAAGATGGCTGACCTCCTTCTCTTCTGTACTGGGTGCAGGGCGGAGTCAGCCCTGGGAGGCTTGTTAGAACCTCCCCCTCCCTATGCAACTTTATTGGAACTCATATACAAGCACAATTTACATGAAACACATTCACAGTATTAAGCAGTGTGTTTCAGGACACTGCATCTATACTAATATTGGCTCCAAAGTCACCTCCGAATGGGGTTCTCTTCTTCTGGAACTTTGGACGCCTTAAAATAAGTAATCCCAGAAAAAATACTCCACATTGTTAAAACCAGCACCTGGATCTGAATACTTTTGTAATTGCATACAATTAATATAGCCGCTGAGTTATTCAAT
Organism: Bufo gargarizans; assembly: GCF_014858855.1. NCBI lineage: Eukaryota > Metazoa > Chordata > Amphibia > Anura > Bufonidae > Bufo > Bufo gargarizans. Next base: position 6,904,166 of record NC_058089.1, on the reverse strand, counting down.
AAAATGTATCTGTGTAGCGCCACCTGCTGTTTGCCATTTTCCTTATTTCTCAGTCCACCTCAGTAACATTGCCAAGGTGATTGCACATGGTCATTGCCGTCTTTCATCTGCCACCAGCCAGACGTTCTGATTGAAGCTGTGACAGTTACAGCAAAAGAGCTGCAGCAGAAAGGACATGCCTCCCGAGCTATGATAAGGAGAGGGCTGCAGCAGAAAAGGCACGTACCCCGAGCTATGATAGGGGGAATGCTGAAGCAGAATAGACATGTCCTGAGCATTGATAGTGAAAGATCTGCATCAGAAAGGACACTCCCCCTGAGCTGTGATAGGGAGAGAACTGCAGCAGAAAGAAAACGCTCCCTGAGTTGTTATAGGGAGAGATCTGCAACAGAAAGGACATGCCTCCTCAGCTATGATAGGGGTACAGCTGCAGCATAAGGACGCACCCTTGAGCTGTGATAGAGACGATTGCAGAAAGGGCATGTCCTGTGAGCTGTGTTATGAAGAGAGCTACAGCAGAAATGACATGCCCTGTGAGCTGTGATAGGGGGAGAGTTGCAGTTAAAAGTACACCCCCCTCGATCTGTGATATGGAGAAATTTGCAGCAAAAGGGCATGCCCCCTGAGGGAGGACCCCCTCCTGAGAAAAGACACTTCCCCTGAGATGCCCACTTAAAATTAATCAGTGCAATTGCAGCAATGAATGGGGAGATCTCTGGACCCATGTGAGGTACAGGGCTGGTTCTAGCTTTGTTAGGAGATTGCCATGTAGCATATGATGTCTGATTTTCATTTTTTACTTTAATCATGGGAGAACCCCATTTTGTGTGTCCAACCCAGGACCGCACGGAGGATCCTTGGGTATTCTGTTGAGCCACCCTGTCCCCGCTCTTCATTCAGTTCACTGAACCTAGCCCTTAAGGTTCACAAAACTCAGGCTGGAGTTTTTCCAAAGTCAACCCTGGCAGAAGTCAAAGGCTTCAATTAGGATTTGTATGTTGGGAATGTGATAAGGGAGGAGCAAGACCTGCACCACAGCACCCTGTGCCCAGAGGTGTCAAATCTGTAAATCCATTGGAAGCACAATTTATAAAAAGAGAGGAACGATCCCCAGGAGCACCCAGACCAACGCCTCTGGAGAGTTCCTCCTTATCCCAGGAGCACCCAGCCCAATGCCTCTGGAGAGCTCCTCCTGATCCCAGGAGCACCCAGCCCAACGCCTCTGGAGAGTTTCTCCTGATCCCAGGAGCACCCAGCCCAACGCCTCTGGAGAGCTCCTCCTGATCCCAGGAGCACCCAGCCCAACGCCTCTAGAGAGTTCCTCTTGATCCCAGAAGCACCCAGCCCAACGCCTCTGAAGAGTTCCTCCTGATCCCAGGAGCACCCAGCCCAACGCCTCTGGAGAGTTCCTCCTGATCCCAGGAGCACCCAGCCCAACGCCTCTGGAGAGTTCCTCCTGATCCCAGGAGCACCCAGCCCAACGCCTCTGGAGAGTTCCTCCTGATCCCAGGAGCACCCAGCCCAACGCCTCTGGAGAGTTCCTCCTGATCCCAGGAGCACCCAGCCCAACGCCTCTGGAGAGGTCCTCTTGATCCCAGGAGCACCCAGCCCAACGCCTCTGGAGAGTTCCTCCTGATCCCAGGAGCACCCAGCCCAACGCCTCTGGAGAGTTCCTCCTGCTCCCAGGAGCACCCAGCCCAACGCCTCTGGAGAGTTCCTCCTGATCCCAGGAGCACCCAGCCCAACGCCTCTGGAGAGTTCCTCTTGATCCCAGGAGCACCCAGCCCAACGCCTCTGGAGAGTTCCTCCTGATCCCAGGAGCACCCAGCCCAACGCCTCTGGAGAGTTCCTCCTGCTCCCAGGAGCACCCAGCCCAACGTCTCTGGAGAGTTCCTCCTGATCCCAGGAGCACCCAGTCCAACGCCTCTGGAGAGTTCCTCCTGATTCCAGGAGCACCCAGCCCAACGCCTCTGGAGAGCTCCTCCTGATCTTGTATCATTTATAATAATCCACAGACGATGGAGCTACAAATGTTATTTATTAAAATCAAATTATTTATTTATTTATTAATTATGATCAAAATCCTTTATTTTTTTGCCTTTAGTTTTGGTCTTTGACAAAGCAGAGAACGGACGCCCTGTAGGTAGTTTATCTCTATATTGACTGCAGGACAGTGCAGATTATTGAGTCGTACAACACAGCACTCGTTACAATGTGTATTTTGTGTATCAATCTTGCATGCAAAGCTGTGTATCTGTGAATGATGGGGGTTATGAATAATGACACTCTGAGCAGTTCTAACTCCATAACAGATAATTACGTTGAGGATTTATGCAGTTTAGACTTGTCTCCTCTTTAGTGCGATGAACGTGTTAGATGGAGCGATGCGTAGTTCTGATGTCATTGTAGCAGTCTGAATATAGATCATCCGAAAAATAGTTTTCTTCATTTCACTGGCTACAATGAATCATGTTGGGAGTTATAGTTCAGAAAACCGGTAGGGGTAGAAGATGCTAAAACAACAAGAGCATTGCATAAAAGCAGGGATGCCTACCCTGCGGCAAAGCTACAACTCCCAGCATGCCTAGACAGCGTACAGTTATTAGCCTACAGCGGGGCATGGTGGGAGTTGTAGTTTTACAACAGCTGGAGGGCTGCAGGTTGAGCATCCCTGCATAAAGTAGAGCTGAATCTATCATTGAACTGGATGCTACCGGCTCTATGATAACTCATTTGTAAAATGGTGAACTCAACTCTGCTGCATCATGCAAAGCTGAGCTCTGCTAGGTGGAAGGAAAGTTCGGTGTGTGATTGTCGGGAGCATCCAGCTGTGACCTGTGACTATTCATGAGCTGTTGTTTGGATCCAGAGTCGCTGATTGTACAAGTGCTGTAGGTGGAGCTGAAGCGTTTCGAAGTCATCACAGAGTCTGCAAAGAACATTACAGGATTACAGAAGGAAATCAACATTCGAACCAAAGTAAAGAGATAAGGAAGGAAGCCACCTGTGCAGCCCTTCAAAGAGCCGGGACGGCTTATTCCCACCTGATACTAAAATGAGCGTCCACAGCGCACCTCCTCCCCTGCTGCTGACACCTGCGCAGGACGGCAGCCGAGGAAGAGGTGCACCGAAGCTTCATCAGGCTCCATGGGTAGAGAGTGGATTTAGCTTGGGAATACCCAGCAGCAATCTCAGTCTCTAGCTGGACTGATAAAATACTTATTTCAATAGCAGGTAGAGACATTTTCTAGCCACTCAGACATGAATTGTCATAGTCAGTACACCAGTCTCATCAGGTCTAACAGATCTATTTGAAAAATGTATACAGTTTATTTTGTGAAATCTGGCGACAAATAGTCTTTAAATGACTATAAGGATGGCTTCTCATATTAAAGGGAAGCTCCAACTACTCTCCTTTAACCCCTTAAGGACTCGGGAAACAGGGCGTACCGGTACGTCAAACGTCCTTAAGGGGTTAAAGGGGTTGTCAGAGTTTTTGATATTGTTGGCATATTCTCAGGAGAGGTTACAATATCAGATCGGTGGGGATCCAACTCCTGCCACCCCCCGACGATCTGCCGTTTGAAGAGGCTCGGTGAGCACTGCGCCCTCCCCCCCTAGGCCAGCGACATGACAATTATTTTTCACATGGCCTATGTGCAACTCAGTCCCCTTCAAGTGAAACATGGAAGGCACTGTGCTTGGTAAGCTGCGAGGAGGCTGTTCAAACAGATGATCCGCAGGAGTGCAATCGGGATAGGTGATCAATATTAAAAACGTGGACAACCCCTTTAATATACGACCAAGAGTTTTCCACCTGGTTAGAATTTTGTATGACCTATTCTGTGCACTAAACGGTCTGGACAGACTGATACAGGCACTGATACATTGTAGCTAAGCAGGAGAGCAGAGCTATATGTTTCGCTTGCAAACCATTGTTTAGACTGGAAACAATTGTATCCACTTCTCATCTAGTAATACAATATAGAAGTACATAGAGATATAAGGGTACTTTCACACTTGCATTTTTCTTTTCCGGCATAGAGTTCCGTCCTAGGGGCTCAATCCCGGAAAATAACTGATCAGTTTTAGCCCCATGCATTCTGAATGGAGAGTAATCCGATCAGGATGTCTTCAGTTCAGTCATTTTGACTTTTCAGGACGGAGATAATACCGCAGCATGCTGCGGTTCTATCTCCGGCCCAAAAAAATGAACACTTGCCTGATTGCTGTATCCGGCATTTTTTTCCATAGGAATGTATTAGTGCCGGATCCGGCATTCAAATTGCCGCATTGACGGATCTGGTATTCCGGTCTGCGTATGTGCAGACCTTTAAAAATGTGAAAAAAAAAAATACCTGATCCGTTTTGCAGGATGACACCGGAAAAACGGATCCGGTATTGCAATGCATTTTTCTGACTGATCAGGCATTTTTCAGACTGATCAGGATCCTGATCAGTCTGAAAAATGCCTTATCAGTCAGAAAAAAGGACATGCGTTTGCATACAGTATGACAACGGAACTGCCTGCTGGAATCAACTTGTGGCAGAGAGATCCGGCAAGCAGTTCTGTCACCGGAACTGCCTGCCGGATCAGGCAAAATGTATGCTAACTGATGGCATTAGTAACCCTGATCAGTCTTAAAAATGCCTGATCAGTCGAAAAAAATGCATTGAAATCACCTTTTTTTCAGTCTGCGCATGCGCAGAATGGAAGGACGGATCCGGCATTCCGGTATTCTGAATGCCAGATCTGGCACTAATACATTCCTATGGGATAAAATGCCGGATCCGTCATTCAGGCGAATCTTCAGTTTGTTTCGCCGGAGATAAAACCGTAGCATGCTGCGGTTTTCTCTTTTGCCTGATCAGTCAAAACTACTGAACTGAAGACATCCTGATGCAAACTGAACGGATTACTCTCCATTCAGAATGCATGGGAATATAACTGATCAGTTCTTTTCCGGTATAGAGCCCCTGTGACGGAACTCTATGCCGGAAAAGAAAAACGCAAGTGTGAAAGTAGCCTAAGTGAGCGAGCCATCACAGGAGCTAAGGGTCAGGGATAGGTGAACTCGCTATTTGTTTGCCACCCGATGGGGGCTACATCCCCCGGGAGGACTGCGTGTATCCTGAGACTAGGCAGCTCCTTGTACGGATCTAGGGTTGTACTGGTCTTGGGATAAACATATTCCTATACAAATGGCATAAAAATAAAGCCCCATGGATTGGACATTAGGATAACCTTAAAGAAATGTTTTTCAAAACTGTTTAATGGAACTGTAATTATTTACTATTGGGTGGAAGATGCCCTGGAATTTAAGAAGTTAAAGGTGATGATAAGCCCCTAGGATATGCTATCTTATGATGGGCGGGGGGTCTTATCTCTGGAACCACCACTGGGAATGGGCTGCAGAGTTCACTTAGTGATGTGTCTCCTCCTAAGGTTTCCCTGCACAGCAGTGCTCCTGTGCACCCGACTGCGCAGGGAACGGTTTCCTGTGCAATGGATGACCAGATACCTCTGTTTAGAGAAAAGCAGTGAAGCGAACACAGCACCGCGCCAAGGTTGCAGCCCCTTCATTCTCAGAATCGCGGAGGTCACAGAGGTCGGACCCCCAAGGCTCTGACCCAGAAGTGATTATAAATAGAGTTGTGGTTTAGGGATCACTCACCCAGAGCCTTGGACAATGATGTTTAAGAACTTTGATCAAGTCTGCAAAGAGCAAAAAGGTTATAAAAAGTATTAAAATCAGTAAGAAAACAAATGACGGGCTATAAACGTATAGAGGAGGAGGAAAAAACGGAATGCCGTCTGGAGCCCCAGTAATAACTTGCCTGAGAACTTGACGTATATTGGTATGGGTCCAGATGTAGACAGAGCGATTTCACCTGTCAATGGAAGAGAAGAAAATGATTGAACTTTCTATAATTCATACAGACGACCAAGTCCTTGCGATCTGGGAGCGCTCTCGTGTTCCAGGGGAGGAGGTAGCAGGGAGTCCATAGACCTCCCATCGTATACTTCATGTACACGGCCTCCTCTCCAGGCAGCCACCACCAGCTTTCTTAGACCCCCACTCTCTTTATAAGTGACGGCGCCAGTGGTGGGACCCCCGTCTAGTAGACCCCTTCATGACGGTCACAACCCACCCCTGGCACGCCTTGCGCCACCGCTGGCTTCTTCTACAGGCTCCATCCTGCTTTTGTCATTCATAAGATTGGATCATTCATAGGTCAGATGAAAATCTGTGGGGGTCCCTGGATAAGTGGCGGGGCGTAGGGGGCTGTCACTGGTTTCATAAGGACATTTCAATCTAATACTGTGGTAATAGTACTCCAATAACAGTGTTATGTAATGCCTAAGTAATACCGCCAAACTGTACAAAATAACCATGCAACATACGGTGCAAAAACAGTACTATACAGTGCAGTAATGTTACCCCAATAGCAGTGCCATGTAGTGCCTAAATAATATTGCCATACAGTACTATACAGCGCCCCCAAAATACTGCCATACAGAGCCTTATAATAATACAATATGGTGCATATATAATAGCACCGCACAGGAAGCACATACAATAACATGCTCTGTAGTGCAGCATATACTGTACTGTATATATATATACAACAGCTGGTGCCGGAGTGTAAGATTAGGTGGGGGCAGGATACCCGAGGCCTAAGGGCATTGCCCCTTTTGTCTATTATATTATGTGGCTTTTAACTCCCCCCCACACCCGTTATACTCACACCCGCTATACTCACACCCGCTATACTCACACCCGCTATACTCACACCCGCTATACTCACACCCGTTACCCACATATTTGGCTCTGCTTATGACGGCAGGGTACCACTTATCCCTAAGGACACTTTCCACAAGATGGACATACAGTACTTGGCCCAATACACTCAGGCCACAAAGGGGCACATTTTGGGCACTTCCGATCATTGCTTAGCAGATTCCGGAATGGCCATGGGGTGAAAATTGCAGATTCTGCCAAAAGTTATTGGATCCGTCATCAAAACTGTAACTTGAATGGATTCGGTAGAAATGTCTCACCCTCGCACGACTCCTGGGAATAAAAGAAGAAAATGAAGACATAAAACATTGTTATTGGCAGGAAGAAAGATGTCCAATAAAAAGCACAAGTAATGGCTGCACACACACTGACACTGACACTGACAGACACAGACACTGACATACACAGACAGACACAGACACTGACATACACACACACACTGACATAGACACACTGACACACACTGACATAGACACACTGACAGACACAGACAGACACACACTGACACAGACACACACTGACACAGACACAGGCAGACACACACTGACAATGACATACACAGACAGACACACACTGACACAGACACACACTGACATAGACACACTGACACACACTGACATAGACACACTGATAGACACAGACAGACACACACTGACACAGACACACACTGACACACACTGACACAGACACACACTGACACACACTGACAATGACATACACAGACAGACACACACTGACACAGACACACACTGACATAGACACACTGACACACACTGACATAGACACACTGACAGACAGACAGACACACACTGACACAGACACACACTGACACACACTGACAATGACATACACAGACAGACACACACTGACATAGACACACTGACACACACTGACATAGACACACTGACAGACACAGACAGACACATACTGACACAGACACACACTGACAGACACAGGCAGACACACACTGACACACACTGACACAGACACACACTGACAGACACACTGACAGACACACACTGACACAGACACACACTGACACAGATTCTGCACAGACACACACTGACACACATTGACAGACACACTGACACAGACACACTGATACAGACACACACTGACACTGACAGACACACACTGACACAGACACACTGACAGACACACTGACAGACACACACTGACACAGACACACTGACAGACACACTGACAGACACAGACAGACACACACTGACACAGACACACACTGACACAGACACAGGCAGACACACACTGACAATGACATACACAGACAGACACACACTGACACAGACACACACTGACATAGACACACTGACACACACTGACATAGACACACTGACAGACACAGACAGACACACACTGACACAGACACACACTGACACAGACACAGACAGACACACACTGACACACACTGACAATGACATACACAGACAGACACACACTGACATAGACACACTGACACACACTGACATAGACACACTGACAGACACAGACAGACACATACTGACACAGACACACACTGACAGACACAGGCAGACACACACTGACACACACTGACACAGACACACACTGACAGACACACTGACAGACACACACTGACAGACACACACTGACACAGACACACACTGACACAGATTCTGCACAGACACACACTGACACACATTGACAGACACACTGACACAGACACACTGATACAGACACACACTGACACTGACAGACACACACTGACACAGACACACTGACAGACACACTGACAGACACACACAGACACACTGACAGACACAGACAGACACAGACACACACTGACAGACACAGGCAGACACACACTGACACAGACACACTGACAGACACAGAGAGACACACACTGACACAGACACACTGACAGACACACACTGACACAGACACACACTGACACAGATTCTGCACAGACACACACTGACACACATTGACAGGCACACTGACACAGACACACTGATACAGACACACACTGACACTGACAGACACACACTGACACAGACACACTGACACACATTGACAGACACACACATGCACACACACACACACACACACACACATACATTTACTGGTAATGGTCCCATGTAGCATTCTCAGGATCAGGAATACAAAGGATCGGGAGAAATTTGCTTGCAACTTTTCCACTTTTCCTGCATGGCCTCTAGGGGGAGCTTAAAAGCTAGCTGCATACAGATTAATGTTTGATCCTCCCCTGGTGCCGACTGCTGCACTTTACCTCTTAAATTATTGTTTTTTACTCTAAAAGCTATTAAGCTATATTATGACATTATTCAGCACAAAACCTTTTTACATGATGATAAAAGATGATGGTTCACTTTAAGACTAATGTAAGTCAGTGTTTGCCTATGGGGAAAAAAAGTTGCAAGCCTAATCCCTTGTAGCATGGTCCTTCGGTGAGTTCAAGAGTGGATGATCACAATAGGTGATGGTTACAGATTAGCTATTCCCCCTCCCTGCACAATGACCCCTGCACAGGTCAAAAAGCGCGCCTACAATACTCTTCCATAGGAATCAGGTTCCTATGGCCCATGTGGCTGCTGTAAAGCAAATTTGCTATTCACAATAGGTAATGGTCACAGCTTATCTACTCACCCTGTCTGCAAAATGACCTCTACACAGGTCACAAAGCGTGTCCTCAATACTCTTCCACAGTAATCAGGTACCTTTGGTCCATGGGAATGTTGTAAAGCAAATCCACCATTCACAATAAGTTATGGTCACAGTTTCACATTTGCTTTAAGCAGATCCGACAGGCTGTTCTGGCCGGGAACAGCCTGCTAGATCCGTGAATACCTGGCACTACGGTGCGCTGCCAAGCCTCCTTCCGGCTCCATTCACTATAATGGGGACTGGTGGAGATCCAGCTGCAACCCGGCAAATTTGCAGAGGAGCGGCCAGACTAATACTGCTACGCACAGCAGTTTTTGTCCAACCACTTCTCTGCATATTTGCCGGAGAGCGGCCAAATCTCCACAGGTGTGAAACAGACCTTACTCTCCCTCCTTCCAAATTGTCTTCTTCACAGGTCACAAAGCATGCCCACAATAAGCTTCCACAGGAATCAGGTTCCTATGGTGCATGTGGCTGCTGTCAAGCAAACCCACCATTCACAATAGGTGATGGTCACAGCTTATATACTCCCCCTCCCTGCACACTGGCACCTGCACGGGTCACAAAGCATGCCCACAATAAGCTTCCGCAGGAATCAGGTTCCTATGGTCCATGTGGCTGCTGTCAAGCAAACCCACCATTCACAATAGGTGATGGTCGCAGCTTATATACTCCCCCTCCCTGCACACTGGCACCTGCACAGGTCACAAAGCATGCCCACAATAAGCTTCCTAAGGAATCAGGTTCCTATGGTCCATGTGGCTGCTGTCAAGCAAATTCAACATTCACAATAGGTGATGGTCACAGCTTATAAACTCCCCCTCCCTGCACAATGGCACCTGCACGGGTCACAAAGCATGCCCACAATAAGCTTCCACAGGAATCAGGTTCCTATGGTGCATGTGGCTGCTGTCAAGCAAACTCAACATTCACAATAGGTGATGGTCACAGCTTATAAACTCCCCCTCCCTGCACAATGGCACCTGCATGGGTCACAAAGCATGCCCACAATAAGCTTCCACAGGAATCAGGTTCCTATGGTCCATGTGGCTGCTGTCAAGCAAACCCACCATTCACAATAGGTAATAGTCACAGCTTATATACTCCCCCTCCCTGCACACTGGCACCTGCACGGGTCACAAAGCATGCCCACAATAAGCTTCCACAGGAATCAGGTTCCTATGGTCCATGTGGCTGCTGTCAAGCAAACCCACCATTCACAATAGGTGATGGTCACAGCTTATATACTCCCCCTCCCTGCACACTGGCGCCTGCATGGGTCACAAAGCATGCCCACAATAAGCTTCCACAGGAATCAGGTTCCTATGGTCCATGTGGCTGCTGTCAAGCAAACCCACCATTCACAATAGGTAATAGTCACAGCTTATATACTCCCCCTCCCTGCACACTGGCACCTGTACCAGTCACAAAGCATGCCCACAATAAGCTTCCGCAGGAATCAGGTTCCTATGGTCCATGTGGCTGCTGTCAAGCAAACCCACCATTCACAATAGGTAATAGTCACAGCTTATATACTCCCCCTCCCTGCACACTGGCACCTGTACCAGTCACAAAGCATGCCCACAATAAGCTTCCGCAGGAATCAGGTTCCTATGGTCCATGTGGCTGCTGTCAAGCAAATCTCTGACTGCCGTTAATAAAGCAGAGTGGCAAAATGACTAGCTTCATTCTCCTGTACAGAAAACTGAATAAAACAATTACAATGAGAAAAATGTAAGCAGATTAGATGAACATTAGATGCAGCCTCCCTATCTGTCCTTAAGTAGGTGATGCATTGCCTTTAAGGGCTAGCCACCTTTACAGTGAGCTAAAATCTACCAATTGATGGGGTTCTGCTTTCAGTTAATACTGTATAAAATATGCAGACGGCAATTACAGCAGAAAGAAATCAGAGGCAGGAAAGGATGAAGCCTGATTACATCCTCATCTGCAAAAGTGCGAGATCCGTCTACGGAAATGCATTAAGTGTGCATGTGTGAACAAGCAGGTGGAAGCTTCTGTGAGAGGAGGAAAGTTTAAAGAGCACCTGCCAGCAGGATCGACCCCATTAAATTAGGCATGTCACCTCCTGGGGTTGATCCTGCTGAGTGGAACGCCCCCTTGTCTTAAAGTAATCCATCATGCTGTTTTAAAAAAAATATGCCTCCAGCAGCGAGTCTAGTCCCTTGAAGCATCGCCTCACCACCGCCGCTCCCCGTTCGCAGCTCTGTATAAAAGGCATGTGACATTTTTTTCTGCAGGTCGATATGATTATTTTCATCTGAATCTCAAGAAAAATTTTATTTGCCGCAAAGCCGAATTTCCTCGCGCTTCGTGGTAACGAATCAATTTTTCCTGAAATGGTGGGGAAAAAAATAATACATACTCAACATTTGCTGACGGAGAGGCCGTCACGGCAATCTTGATTGCAGATATCGCATGAAATCTCGCGCACAGTGACATCATCATCAGTTTTCACGCTTTGTCTTCAATCAAGATGATCGCGACCGCTTCTCCGCGAGCGAACGGTTAAGGTGAGTATTTTTCTAACCTGATTAACCCTTAAAAGGCCTCAATTATAGCACCAGATGCAGCGATCAGCGATGAAAGTGGCATCTGAGGGGTTCAATGAGGGGGGGCGGCGAGATCGCCGTTCTCCGTCATTGCGTCCGCTACATACAAAGTAATGCGCTTCGTGATAAAGTAATTCATCACTAATCGAATATCTTTGTGAAGTTTCACGAAGCGGTGAATCAAACTTTTCATAACTTTGCTCATCACTAATTATGGTGCTGCCAGCTGCAGGACATACTATGGTTTTCATTGGGGCTATTTTGCGGTGCGTACACCATTTTGTATGAGTCAAACTGAATAAAAAAATATATTTTTTTGCATTTTATGGTTCACTTTACTGAGATTAGAAGATTATATGTATTTTTGTGTTTTATTATCTTTGCACGCACAGACACACTGAAACCAATTTTGTTTTATCTATGACTTTTTCATCACTTTTCATTAGATTTTTTGACAGATGGGATAAGAAAAAACTGTCATTTTAGTTTTATTATTTATTAGCGGCATATATGGCTCCAAGGGGTTAACATGACGTGTTCATTGACAAAACATGATGGGTGTCACACAAAGCCAATGCATCAGTAGAGCGGTGAGAACCTACCTCAGACTTGTCAGGAACACCTGGAGTATGAAGGACAAAGTTGCAATATAATAGTTGTATCGCACTGAATGGTAAATAGAGAGAATATCAGAAAGGGTGTGGGGAGAGGCGCCTGCACAAATATGAGGGGTGTGGGGAGAGGCGCCTGCACAAATATGAGGGGTGTGGGGAGAGGCGCCTGCACAAATATGAGGGGTGTGGGGAGAGGCGCCTGCACAAATATGAGGGGTGTGGGGAGAGGCGCCTGCACAAATATGAGGGGTGTGGGGAGAGGCGCCTGCACAAATATGAGGGGTGTGGGGAGAGGCGCCTGCACAAATATGAGGGGTGTGGGGAGAGGCGCCTGCACAAATATGAGGGGTGTGGGGAGAGGCGCCTGCACAAATATGAGGGGTGTGGGGAGAGCGCACAGCCTGCACAAATATGAGGGGTGTGGGGAGAGGCGCCTGCACAAATATGAGGGGTGTGGGGAGAGGCGCCTGCACAAATATGAGGGGTGTGGGGAGAGGCGCCTGCACAAATATGAGGGGTGTGGGGAGAGGCGCCTGCACAAATATGAGGGGTGTGCGGTGTACTCTACGCTAGAAGACGTTCTGTGCCTCCCAGACATCCCAGATCCAGTGGGACAGTGCCATACTTTGGCTTTTGTAACTACTGTATGTCCTGGGAAGGCTGCCATACACGTCTTAAACTCGGCTGTATCCATGTCCTCAGGATCCAGATACAGCGGAGTATAATGGTGAAGCAGCCGTCAGCTCCGTGCTCCAGGATTCACCAGGGGACGTCAAACGCATGGCGCCTTGTGCTGCGCGGTGCTCCACCCTTCATGGCCATTAATATTAAATTACCGAAATATTACATTTACATTTTTAGTAAATAGATCATGCCTTTAACTATCCAGCCTTTCAAGGGTTTATTAAAATGGGTCACTAGTGAGTTGGGCCTATGCACCTACATATCAAGTGGACATTCCAGCTTGTTTTGTGGCCATTCCCATCAAGGTGAGGCTTAAGAAATGTGTAATCTATTATTACTGTTTACATAAAAACATACAAATGTTTATGTTTGTAAAATATCCTGAAAAACCTCAATAAAAATAATTTTGAAAGGTGAGGCTTAAAGGGGTTATCCCATCATAGACAATGGGGGCATATTGCTAGGATATGCCCCCATTGTCTGATTGGTGCGGGTCCTACCTCTGGGACCCGCACCTACAAGGAGAACGGAGCGGAAAAAGTTGAGGAGGGCGCACTGCGCATGCGCAGACGTCCTCCATTCATTTCTATGGAGCAGCCGAAAATAGTCGAGCGCTGGCTCGGCTATTTCCTTCGGCCCCATAGAAATGAATGGGAGCGGTGGCCGCGCATGCGCGGTGCACTCTAATTCACTTCAATGGGAGAGGCGGGGAGCTGCGCCTGGTGGTGAAACCCATGGTCCTCCAGGCACAACTCTCCCCGTTCTCCTTGTAGGTGCGGGTCCCAGAGGTGGGACCCGCACCTATCAGACAATGGGGGCATATCCTAGGTATATGCCCCCATTGTCTAAGATGGGATAACCCCTTTAAAATCATTCAGGTGAAAGAGAATGATAATGTCGGGATTTTTGGCAGTTTTTCCTTTTCATTTTGGCAGATGATAAAACATATATATATATATACAATTGTCAGTTTACTGCTGCTGTAAGGGGAATATGATATCTGCTGGTAGTATAGCGGGTGTAGAATTGGGAGAAGAGTATGGACGGCCATAGATAAAGCTGACAATAGAAGAGCATTGCACCAATTAGTGTAATGTGTGCTGCTGTAATGGAGGCTCTCTCTGGCCGCAGCGATGGTCTGACTGAGAGAGTTAAGAGACACTAAGGGGGTCATTTATTAAAACAGCAGGTCTTAATAAGCCCCTGCGCTGGCAGTGGATCCTCAGAAGCTCTGTATAGGTGCCAGCCTCTACATAACTTTGGTGAATACACCGCTTGCTGCAGTAGATTTAGACCATTTTCTATGCCTAAAAAAGGCATAGAAAATGATGAGTGAGACGTGCCTGCTGGCCTGTCCCCGTTCCCTGCCATGCCCACTTTTTTAGTTCTGCTGCGAGCAGGGAAAAAGTCGGAGATTGCAGAACAAAGTTCCTTGCGCCACAATGTGCGACTTTTCCCCGCTCATTGACATAGACATATTTCTGTTAGTAAACATCCCCCTAAATGTCTAAACAAAGAAGAAGCTAAAAATCCAGGACATGAAGTAGAATACCTAAAAGGACTACAAAAAATGATATCCAACAAACGACCCAACCCTGTTTTTACGGTATTTAAAAACATATATATATTCACATACAGGTTGGTAATATGATGTTGAGCCCATTTAAAGGAACGTACAAAAAATATGGAAAAAAATCTAAGTAATAATGACCTTCTTCCCCATGACTGCTCACAGGTTCGCTCTGAAACAAAAGAAAATAATAAAGGGTTTATCAGGGAATTTGATATTGATGGCCAACCTCAGACTCCTGTCCCCCTGTCGATCAGCTGTGCGAAGAGGCTGCGGGGCTCAGTGAGTGCTTAGTCCTCTTCGTAGGCCAGGAACATAATGTTTATCAGTCACATGGTCTAGAAGCAGCTCAGGCCCAATTAAGTGAATGGGCCGAGACCGCAATACCGAGCACACTACTACACAATGTATGGCTAGCAGCTTTGCATAACCAATTAATAATCTGCCCAAAGATTAAAACATTCCTGCAAATGCCATCTGGAGAGGTGGTACCGACTACCCTCTCTATTTATCACCTTATTCACAGTAAGCATACTCATTTACTAAAATCCCACTTCTGACACCATGTGTTTTAACATGAATTTTAAGATGAATAAGCTTATGCAGGCTAAATGATACATTATGATATTTGTATGGAAAAACAGACAATTCACATACAGAATAGTAAAAGTTTATAATAATCTATTACCTGGTCTTGCAACACAATGGGGGAGCTCCCATCGCCACGCTACCCTCATAGCACATACAAGAGTGAGAGAAAGTGACCTACAACATCCTATCCGGATGATAGACACAACCGGGGCTTTTGCAGCAGAGAAGTCCAGGCCTCTTCGCGGGTTCCAGGATGAACGCTCTCGCTTCTCTTAGACTTTGCTAGCCAGACTCACCAGCAGAAAGCCTGACTGAGGAAGTGCAATTGCTAAACAAGTAATTCCCTACAGTGCAATTACAACGTGCACTTACTGGAGGGGGCAGTGGACGGAGAATAATTCTGAACTCCACCGTTTACCTTAGCTGCACTAGACTCCATGGAGAGACCTGGATCGGCACTGGCAGCCAGTGCAAGGAATGGGCAGCAACAGCAAGCCCTGGCCTGGCACTGACGGCGACGAGATGCTGCTTCTACTGTACGTGTCGCCATGAATGGAGGGAGGAGAGCGGCAGACTGATGGAAGAGAGGCAGGCACCAGGAGATAAGCGGACGTAAGCTGATAGAAAGGAGTGTGGAGGATGTGTCGTCCATAGTTATGGGGGACACCATCTCTGACCTCCCCGGTGAAGGGGAACAGAGAGAAGATCCTGTGGGATAAGTAGATTGTGGACTATTTCCCAACCAGAGCTTCACCTTCAGAGATGTTAGACCTTCGGGCGATGTGATGGATGTCACACCAGGCACATACATCCATACAACGTGCAGAGCTTACCTCCGTTGTTTCTTCTGTATCTATGAAAGAGAAAAAAGATATGTGAGATACAACACTGAATCCCGACATCACTGTGTGCGGACTTCATAGTAAATCAGTGTATCAGAGGAAGAAAGATTGTATCTGTGGATTCATGGATAAACTCGTTTCCTAGAACTTCTGAGATGATTTTATATCAATCTGAGATAGATAAATAGATAGAAGGATAGACAGAGTGGGGTAACTAGAACTGAATGGGCCCCACAGCAAATTTTTGAACAGGTCATGTGCAACCCTCACACGGTACAGACTGACACCGAATATAATGTCGATGTATAAGAATGTTGAGGGGCCCTGACAACCTTTCAGTCGTCTTCCCAGGCAGGCTCCTCCTGAGCTCCACTGTGGTTACTCCCCTGGATAGATCTATCTAATACGTCTTTCTATCAAACCCCTGCCGATCAGATATCGATGTCATATTCTGAGGACAGGCCATTATTATTAAATTCCTGGAATATCCATTTATATGTAGTTACAGTATATAGTTCATACCTTCAACTGTCCATCTTTTCAAGGGATTGTCCTTTAAAATGGGTCACAAGAGGGTTGGGCTTATGCACCTACATATCAAGTAGACTTCCCAGCTTGTTTTGTGACTATTCCCATCACGGTGTGGCTTAAAATCATCCAGGTGAAAGAAAATGATAATGGGATTTTTGGCGGTTTTTTCTTTTCATTTTGGAAGATGATAAAACTTATATATATATATTTATCAATCAGCAATTGTCAGTTTACTGATGCTGTGAGGGGAAGATGATATCTCTATGGACCGGCCAAGATAAAGATGCTCATAGAAGAGTATTGCACCAATGAGTGTAATGTGATGCTATAAAGGAGCGACCCTCTCTGGCCTCAGCAATGGTCTGACTGAGAGAGTTAAGAGACACTAAACAAGAGGAAGCTAAAGAGTCGGGATATGAAGTAGAATACCGTACATGGAGAGACTTAAAGAAATAATATCCAGAAAACCATACCGGACTGTTTTTATAAAACAAAATTACAGAAAATAATCACATATAGGTTGGTAATATATCATTCAAATAAGGAAGAAATGGACTAAGTATGTAACAAAATCCAAGTAATAATGACCTTCTTCCCCAGGACTGCTCACAGGTTCACTCTGAAACAAAAAAGAATAATAAAGAGGTTATCAGGGAATTTGATATTATGGCCCAACCTCAGACTCCTGGTTCCCCCGCCGATTAGTAAGTGCTTAGTCCTTTTCCTGGGCCGGTGACATAATGTTTATTGGTCACATGGTCTAGGAGCAGCTCAGTCCCATTCAAGTGACTAGGCTGGATTGCTATAGAAGCATAGCTACTACACAATGTATGGCAAGCAGACTTGAATAACCAATGCAACAATTAATAATCTGCCCATAGATTATTACATTCGTACAAATGCCCAGGATCCCATTTGGAGAGGTGGCACCGACTATCCTCTCTGGGTATCACCTTATCAGCAATAAGCATATTCATTTGCTAAAATCCCACTTCTGAAACCATGTGTTGTAACATGAATTTAAGATTTGAGAATAAATAGGCTTATGCGGACTAAGTAATAAAAATGTTATGAGTGTGAATGTATATATGTGTATGGCAAAACAGACAATTCACATACAGAATAGAAAAGTAAGTAAGTAATAATCAATTACCTGGTACTGCAACACAATGGGGGAGCTCCCATCGCCACGCTACCCTTGTAGCACATGGCCGACACCCCATGGCAATACAGGAGAGAGAGAGTGACCTACAAGATCCTACCTAGGTGATGTTCTCAGTGCGCCAAAGGTTTATGCCTCTCAAACCCTCCTCCTAAGGATGCACACGTCTGAGGAGTTTGAGCTAGCCCCCATGGAAGGCGGCCTTCACAGTAGAATGCGGGGTTTCTATGTGTTATCTAACTTTCCCTTCTCACTGCTTTGCAAGGAATATAGAAGGTAATTTACTAATTAAAGGGGAAGAAAACAATCAATTCTTAATTATGTTAAATTCCAATTATTTTATGTAAAATTCAGTTACAACACAATGTTGCTATGCTCGGTAAGCCGCGAGGTGGCCACAATACTCACCGGAGCACTGCATTTGATTGGCAGTGGTGAGAGGTTGGGGATCCTGCTGGTCAGGAGATTAGAGGCCCGTGCTCCACATGAGAGTCCGCTGCTCCATCTAACTTCATGGGACTGTATGAGATGGATAAGTTCGAGGGCTTGGCTCAGCGAGCGTGCGTGACCACTGAGAGGAGCACGGGCCCCTGTTCTCCTGATGAGCAGAGACCCCAGCAGTCAGGTGCCCACTGATCAGGCTCGTTCCCCGTCCTGTAAGGCAGCCATCAAAACGAGGATGAAACCTCTGAGAAAATTTGCAGTTTTGCCTCCATTTAATCCTCTCTAATGGTCTCATGAAGTAATATCCTGGCTGAAAACTATGAGGTCGGTTTCAAGAGAAAACACACAAAAGATTCCAGAGAGTATTTTAAGCCTAATATTAGCTGTGTGAACATACCCTTGCACCGCCTGCTCCAGCAGTTAGGACTACTCTGCAGACACAACCTTTTGCAGCAGAGAAGTCCAGGCCTCTTCGCGGGTTCCAGGATGAATGCTCTCGCTTCTCTTAGACTTTGCTAGCCAGACTCACCAGCAGAAAGCCTGACTGAGGAAGTGCAATTGCTAAACAAGTAATTCCCTACAGTGCAATTACAAGGTGCACTTACTGGAGGGGGCAGTGGACGGAGAATAATTCTGAACTCCACCGTTTACCTTAGCTGCACTAGACTCCATGGAGAGACCTGGATCGGCACTGGCAGCCAGTGCAAGGAATGGGCAGCAACAGCAAGCCCTGGCCTGGCACCGACGGCGACGAGATGCTGCTTCTACTGTACGTGTCGCCATGAATGGAGGGAGGAGAGCGGCAGACTGATGGAAGAGAGGCAGGCACCAGGAGATAAGCGGACGTAAGCTGATAGAAAGGAGTGTGGAGGATGTGTCGTCCATAGTTATGGGGGACACCATCTCTGACCTCCCCGGTGAAGGGGAACAGAGAGAAGATCCTGGGGGATAAGTAGATTGTGGACTATTTCCCAACCAGAGCTTCACCTTCAGAGATGTTAGACCTTCGGGCGATGTGATGGATCTCACACCAGGCACATACATCCATACAACGTGCAGCGCTTACCTCCGTTGTTTCTTCTGTATCTATGAAAGAGAAAAAAGATATGTGAGATACAACACTGAATCCCGACATCACTGTGTGCGGACTTCATAGTAAATCAGTGTATCAGAGGAAGAAAGATTGTATCTGTGGACTCATGGATAAACTCGTTTCCTAGAACTTCTGAGATGATTTTATATCAATCTGAGATAGATAAATAGATAGAAGGATAGACAGAGTGGGGTAACTAGAACTGAATGGGCCCCACAGCAAATTTTTGAACAGGTCATGTGCAACCCTCACACGGTACAGACTGACACCGAATATAATGTCGATGTATAAGAATGTTGAGGGGCCCTGACTACCTTTCAGTCGTCTTCCCAGACAGGCTCCTCCTGAGCTCCACTGTGGTTAGTCCCCTGGATAGATCTATCTAATACGTCTTTCTATCAAACCCCTGCCGATCAGATATCGATGTCATATTCTGAGGACAGGCCATTATTATTAAATTCCTGGAATATCCATTTATGTGTAGGTACAGTATATAGTTCATACCTTCAACTGTCCATCTTTTCAAGGGATTGTCCTTTAAAATGGGTCACAAGAGGGTTGGGCTTATGCACCTACATATCAAGTAGACTTCCCAGCTTGTTTTGTGACTATTCCCATCACGGTGTGGCTTAAAATCATCCAGGTGAAAGAAAATGATAATGGGATTTTTGGCGGTTTTTTGTTTTCATTTTGGCAGATTATAAAATTTATATATATATATATACGGTACAGACCAAAAGTTTGGACACACCTTCTCAAAGAGTTTTCTTTATTTTCATGACTATGAAAATTGTAGATTCACACTGAAGGCATCTAACATAACTCCCACTTATTAAACCTGACAGGGCACACCTGTGAAGTGAAGACCATTTCAGGTGACTACCTCCTGAAGCTCATCAAGAGAATGCCAAGAGTGTGCAAAGCAGTAATCAAAGCAAAAGGTGGCCACTTTGAAGAACCTAGAATATGACATATTTTCAGTTGTTTCACACTTTTTTGTTATGTATATAATTCTACATCTGTTAATTCATAGTTTTGATGCCTTCATAGTCATGAAAATAAAGAAAACTCTTTGAATGAGAAGGTGTGTCCAAACTTTTGGTCTGTACTGTATATATATATATTTATCAATCAGCAATTGTCAGTTTACTGATGCTGTGAGGGGAAGATGATATCTCTACGGACGGGCCAAGATAAAGATGCTCATAGAAGAGTATTGCACCAATGAGTGTAATGTGATGCTATAAAGGAGCGACTCTCTCTGGCCTCAGCAATGGTCTGACTGAGAGAGTTAAGAGACACTAAACAAGAGGAAGCTAAAGAGTCGGGATATGAAGTAGAATACATGGAGAGACTTAAAAAATTATATCCAGAAAACCATACCGGACTGTTTTTATAAAACAAAATTACAGAAAATAATCACATATAGGTTGGTAATATATCATTCAAATAAGGAAAAAATGGACTAAGTATGGAACAAAATCCAAGTAATAATGACCTTCTTCCCCAGGACTGCTCACAGGTTCACTCTGAAACAAAAAAGAATAATAAAGAGGTTATCAGGGAATTTGATATTGATGGCCCATCCTCAGACTCCTGGTTCCCCCGCCGATTATCTGTACGAAGAGGCTGCAGTGTTCAGTAAGTGCCTAATCCCTTTCCTGGGCCGGTGACATAAGGTTTATTGGTCACATGGTCTAGGAGCAGCTCAGTCCCATTCAAGTGACTAGGCTGGATTGCTATACAAAGAACAGCTACTACACAATGTATGGCTAGCAGACTTGAATAACCAATGCAACAATTAATAATCTGCCCATAGATTATTACATTCCTACAAATGCCCAGGATCCCATTTGGAGAGGTGGCACCGACTATCCTCTCTGGGTATCACCTTATCAGCAATAAGCATATTCATTAGCAAAAATCCCACTTCTGAAACCATGTGTTGTAACGTGAATTTAAGATTTGAGAATAAATAGGCGTATGCCGACTAAGTGATAAAATTTAATAAGTGTGAATTAGGGCTACACGATATATCGAAAAAATTATCGAATCGCCATAATCGCCAAATGCGATATGGCGATTTGGCCGACCCGAAAATGCTGCGATTATATATGAACGGGTCCCGCGCACATAACTGGCTTTGTGTAAAGTATTTTACTAGTGTGTGAAACGATCTCTCTCCTATTGATAACAGGTCCGGCCTCTGTACTCACTGTCACTATGAATGCACTGCAGCGAGCGGGCCGGCCGGCGCGTGACTGACGGGGACACATAGGGCCATGAGGGGGACCAGCATAAGATGCTATATGTGTGTCTTATGCTGGTCCCCCTCAGGGCCCTATGTGTCATAGCACACATCCCCTATAGCAGTGCCATTCACAGATCCCCCACATAACAGCGTCCTCCACAGATCCCCCACATAACAGTGTCCTCCACAGATCCCCCATAACAGTGTCATCCACAGATCCCCCATAACAGTGTCCTCCACAGATCCCCCATAACAGTGTCCTCCACAGATCTCCCACATACCAGTGTCCTCCACAGATCCCTCACATAACAGTGTCCTCCACAGATCCCCCATAAAAGTGTCCTCCACAGATCCCCCATAAAAGTGTCCTCCACAGATCCCCCATAACAGCGTCCTCCACAGATCCCCCATAACAGCGTCCTCCACAGATCCCCCACATAACAGCATCCTCCACAGATCCCCCATAACAGCGTCCTCCACAGATCCCCCATAACAGTGTCCTCCACAGATCCCCCATAACAGTGTCCTCCACAGATCCCCCACATAACAGCGTCCTCCACAGTTCCCCCATAACAGTGTCCTCCACAGATCCCCCACATAACAGTGTCCTCCACAGATCCCCCACATAACAGTGTCCTCCACAGATCCCCCACATAACAGTGTCCTCCACAGATCCCCCATAACAGTGTCCTCCACAGATACCCCATAACAGTGTCCTCCACAGATCCCCCACATAACAGCGTCATCCACAGATCCCCCATAACAGTGTCATCCACAGATCCCCCATAACAGTGTCCTCCACAGATCCCCCACATAACAGCGTCATCCACAGATCCCCCACATAACAGTGTCCTCCACAGATCCCCCATAACAGTGTCCTCCACAGATCCCCCACATAACAGTGTCCTCCACAGATCCCCTATAACAGCGTCATCCACAGATCCCCCATAACAGTGTCATCCACAGATCCCCCATAACAGTGTCCTCCACAGATCCCCACATAACAGCGTCATCCACAGATCCCCCACATAACAGTGTCCTCCACAGATCCCCCACATAACAGTGTCCTCCACAGATCCCCCACATAACAGTGTCCTCCACAGATCCCCCACATAACAGCGTCCTCCACAGATCCCCACATAACAGCGTCATCCACAGATCCCCCACATAACAGTGTCATCCACAGATCCCCCACATAACAGCGTCCTCCACAGATCCCCACATAACAGCGTCATCCACAGATCCCCCATAACAGTGTCATCCACAGATCCCCCATAACAGCGTCCTCCACAGATCCCCCCCATAACAGTGTCATCCACAGATCCCCCATAACAGTGTCATCCACAGATCCCCCACATTACAGAGTCATCCACAGATCCCCCACATAACAGCGTCCTCCACAGATCCCCTATAACAGTGTCATCCACAGATCCCCCACATAACAGCGTCATCCACAGATCCCCCACATAACAGCGTCCTCCACAGATCCCCCACATAACAGCGTCCTCCACAGATCCCCTATAACACTGTGTCCTCCACAGATCCCCCATAACAGTGTCATCCACAGATCCCCTATAACAGTGCCATCCACAGATCCCCCATAACTATGTCATACCCAGCCGCGTCTGCTGCTCATATGGGAAAATCCAAGCAAATAGACCTCTAGCACAATTCCCTTATCGCAATCGCAGAAAATTCCCATATCGTGCAGCCCTAGTGTGAATGTATATATGTGTATGGCAAAACAGACAATTCACATACGGAATAGTAAAGTAAGTAAGTAATAATCAATTACCTGGTACTGCAACACAATGGGGGAGCGTCCATCGCCACGCTACCCTTGTAGCACATGGCCGACACCCCATGGCAATACAGGAGAGAGAGAGAGTGACCTACAACATCCTACCTAGGTGATGTTCTCAGTGCGCCAAAGGTTTATGCCTCTCAAACCCTCCTCCTAAGGATGCACACGTCTGAGGAGTTTGAGCTAGCCCCTCTGGAAGGCGGCCTTCACAGTAGAATGCGGGGTTTCTATGTGTTATCTAACTTTCCCTTCTCACTGCTTTGCAAGGAATATAGAAGGTAATTTACTAATTAAAAACACAAAATGCAATCGCACTCTGCAACCAGCACTCTGCCCTGCCTCTATGCTGGATGTTGAATAAGGCATTGGTGTACATTTTGGCCAAAGCGTAATAAGCCACTCACCACGTCAAGGTCGCCTTCATGAGTGGTCCCTAACACTAGTTCCTATTATAATAGATATAATATTATAATTAAAGGGGAAGAAAACAATCAATTCTTAATTATGTTAAATTGCAATATTTGATTGGCAGAGGTGAGAGGTCGGGGATCCTGCTAACTTCATGGGACTGTATGAGATGGATAAGTTCGAGGGCTTGGCTCAGCGAGCGTGCGTGACCACTGAGAGGAGCACGGGCCCCTGTTCTCCTGATGACCCCAGCAGTCAGGTGCCCACTGATCAGGCTCGTTCCCCGTCCTGTAAGGCAGCCATCAAAACGAGGATGAAACCTCTGAGAAAATTTGCAGTTTTGCCTCCATTTAATCCTCTCTAATGTTCTCATGAAGTAATATCCTGGCTGAAAACTATGAGGTCGGTTTCAAGGGAAAACACACAAAAGATTCCAGAGAGTATTTTAAGCCTAATATTAGCTGTGTGAACATACCCTTGCACCGCCTGCTCCAGCAGCTAGGACTACTCTGCAGACACAACCTTTTGCAGCAGAGAAGTCCAGGCCTCTTCGCGGGTTCCAGGATGAACGCTCTCGCTTCTCTTAGACTTTGCTAGCCAGACTCACCAGCAGAAAGCCTGACTGAGGAAGTGCAATTGCTAAACAAGTAATTCCCTACAGTGCAATTACAAGGTGCACTTACTGGAGGGGGCAGTGGACGGAGAATAATTCTGAACTCCACCGTTTACCTTAGCTGCACTAGACTCCATGGAGAGACCTGGATCGGCACTGGCAGCCAGTGCAAGGAATGGGCAGCAACAGCAAGCCCTGGCCTGGCACCGACGGCGACGAGATGCTGCTTCTACTGTACGTGTCGCCATGAATGGAGGGAGGAGAGCGGCAGACTGATGGAAGAGAGGCAGGCACCAGGAGATAAGCGGACGTAAGCTGATAGAAAGGAGTGTGGAGGATGTGTCGTCCATAGTTATGGGGGACACCATCTCTGACCTCCCCGGTGAAGGGGAACAGAGAGAAGATCCTGTGGGATAAGTAGATTGTGGACTATTTCCCAACCAGAGCTTCACCTTCAGAGATGTTAGACCTTCGGGCGATGTGATGGATGTCACACCAGGCACATACATCCATACAACGTGCAGAGCTTACCTCCGTTGTTTCTTCTGTATCTATGAAAGACAAAAAAGATATGTGAGATACAACACTGAATCCCGACATCACTGTGTGCGGACTTCATAGTAAATCAGTGTATCAGAGGAAGAAAGATTGTATCTGTGGATTCATGGATAAACTCGTTTCCTAGAACTTCTGAGATGATTTCATATCAATCTTAGATATCTATCCATCTATCTATCTATCTATCTATCTATCTATCTATCTATTAAACCAATGCAAGTCGATCCTGAGGACAGGCCATTATTATTAAATTCCTGGAATATCCATTTATGTTTTGTTATATACGGTAGTTCATAGCTTCAACTGTCCATCTTTTCAAGTGATTGTCCTTTAAAATGGGTCATAAGTGAGTCAGGCTTACCCAGGGCCGGACTGGCCTGCCGGGATAGCGGGAAATTTCCCGGTGGGCCGGCAAGCCTGAGTGCCGCAAGGCCGCGGCCCTGGTGACAAGTGGGGGCGGCCGCGGCCGGCGGCAGGGCAGAGCAGGAGATGAGCGCCTCCATTGCGGAAGCGCTCATCTCCATAGTCATCTGTATTGCCGTCCTCAGGACGGCAATACAGATGCCTGTGCTGCGGCAGAGGAGGGAGAGGTGTGTCCCCTCCTGTTCCTCTGATAGGCTGCCGGCTTAGTGCTGGCAGCCTATCAGAGCTCAGGCCGGTGCAGGCGGCGCGATGACGTCATCGCGTCCCCTGAGCCGTATAGCGAGGGACACAGACGGAAGAGGCGGCCTGCATCGCATCGCATTGCTGGAGGTAAGTATAAGTGTATTATTTTTTTTAATTTTTTTATATAGGTACAATACTGGGCTGGCACATGATAAGGGGGGCTACTGGGCTGGCACATAAGGGGGGACTACTGGGCTGGGCTGGCACATGATAAGGGGGGACTACTGGGCTGGCACATGATAAGGGGGGACTACTGGGCTGGCACATGATAAGGGGGGACTACTGGGCTGGCACATGATAAGGGGGGCTACTGGCACATGATAAGGGGGGCTACTGGCACATGATATGGGGGGCTACTGGCACATGATATGGGGGCACTCTGGCTACTGGCACATGATATGGGGGGGCTCTGGCTACTGGCATATGATATGGGGGGCTCTGGCTACTGGCACATGATGGTGGGGGGGCTCTTATTTCTGGCACATGATTGGGGGCACTCTGGCTACTGGCACATGATATGGGGGCTCTGGCTACTGACACATGATATGGGGGGGCTCTGGCTACTGACATGATATGGGGGGGGCTCTGGCTACTGGCACATGATGGTGGGGGGGCTCTTATTACTGGCACATGATTGGGGGCATCTATGGGGGCACATCTTACTGCAGATTATTGGGGGGCACTATAGGGGCATCTACTGAGGCTAAAAAGAAGATATTTTATATGGGGGCTCTGTATAGGGGCATTTTATACTGGGACACATTATGGTGGGTACTATGGGGAAGGGGGGGCACTATGGGGGTCATCTACGGGGGCACTGAGAAGGGGTATTTTATATTGGCACATTATGGGAACATTACCTCAACTGGGGGCATTACAAATGTTTTGCATATTATAAGGAGAATTATTACTACTGGGGGGGCATTATGGTGGGCTTTATTACTCCCCCATGGTATGACCCCCTAGTAGCAGCACCAGCCTCTCCCTGCTCTGCTATCCCTCTGCCCTTTCTCCAAATCCTTATTATGAAATCTTTCTCATTAGGTTAAAGCACAACATCAGCTCCGCCGAGCCCCCGGCCAAAGTGTGGAAGTGGCGTCCGAGATCCCCAAGGGCCAAGTCAAGTAACTGTAAGTTTTTATGGGGGTTCTACAAAAGAGCTATCGTGGGGCAAAGTTCATATTCGTGTTTACACACGTGTTTTAAAATGAATGCTTTCTCCTATTATAAACAAGTAAATAATGACGCAATGCTGTGGGGCTGGTGTGCAACTTTTTCCAGGGCTGGTTTTTATCCCCAGTCCGGCCCTGGGCTTACCCTCCTATATATCAGCTTGTTTTGTGATATTCTCATCAAGGTGAGGCTTAAAATCATCCAGGTGAAAGTGAATGATAATGTTGGGATTTTTGGCAGTTTTTTTCTTTTCATTTTGGCAGATGATAAAACACACATATATATATATATAGTGAGCCAATTGTCAGTTTACTGCTGCTGTGAGAGGAAGATGTAGAATTGGGAAAAGAGTATGGCGGCTCTATTCTTCTACGGACAGGCCGAGATAAAGATGCCCACAGAAGACCATTTCACCAATGAGTGTAATGTGAGGCTTTAATGGAATGACTATGGGAGGCTCTCTCTGGCCTCAGCAATGGTCTGACTGAGAGAGTTAGGAGACATTAAATGTCTAAACAAAGAGGAAGCTAAAGAGCCGGGACATGAAGTAGAATACATAGAGTGACTTCAAAAAATTATATCCAGTAAACCATCTTGAACTGTTTTTTGTTTTAAAAAAATGACATAAAATATTCACATATAGGTTGATAATATATGATAAAAAAATAAGGAAGATACTATAAATATGGAATAAAGTCTAAGTAATAATGACCTTCTCCCACTGGACTGCTCACAGGTTCGCTCTGAAACAAAAGAGAATAATAAAGGGGTTATCAGTGAATGTGATATTGATGGCCTAACCTCAGACTCCTGGTACTCCTGGCTGAAAAGATGTGTTTTTATGGCACGTTTGAAGGTAGGGAAGTTGGGAACTGACCTGATATTCTGGGGAAGAGCATTCCAGACAGTGGGTGCAGCTCGAGAAAAGTCTTGAAGATGGGAGTGAGAGGTACGAATTATGGAGGATCTTAGATCACTTTAATCTTAGATCACTAACAGAACGGAGAGCACGAGTAGGGTGGTAGATGAAGATGAGGGAGGAGATGTATGGAGGTGCAGCACTGTGGAGAGCAGGAGTAGGGTGGTAGATGGAGATGACGGAGGAGATGTATGGAGGTGCAGCACTGTGGAGAGCTTTGTGGGTGAGGGGGAGAAGTTTGAACTGTATTCTGTGGTGGAATGGCAACCAGTGAAGTGACTGGCACAGACTACTGGCATCAGTGTAGCGGGTGGATGGATAGATGAACCTGGCTGCAGCATTTGAACAGACTGAAGGGGGGAGAGTTTAGTGAGAGGGAGACCGATTAGTAATGGGTTACAGTAGTCAAGATGAGAATGAATCAAAGCAACAACAAGAGTTTTGGCTGCTTCCACTTTAAGAAAAGGACAGATTCTGGAGATACTCTTGAGGTGCAGATGACAAGAGCGAGCAAGTTATTGGATATGGGGAACAAAGGAAAGATCTGAGTCAAACATGGCCCCAAGACAGAGGGTGTGCTACCTGCATTCCTTGGATATAATGGAGGCCATTTTGGCACCAAAGATGACAGAAATTGAAGCAGACCCAGCATACATGTGGAACCTACACTCCCTGAATTGTATGGTAGCCGTCATGGCACATAACAGGTAGAATTTAGTGTTAGGAACCCGTCTTACAGAGATCGCCTTGACGTGCGGCAGACGGGCTCAAATAATTTTGTACAAAATGTATTTGCCAAGCATCTCTAATTTATAAGTATAGCATTAGCAATTATTATGCATTTTTGTACTTTATTTGGTTTGCAGAGAGCTGTTGCGTTGCATGTTTTGTTTTACAGTGTTGTTTTCAGCCATAGCAACGTGCCCCTGCGCTTTGGGATGTGCTGACTGGCCCCCTTTTCCTCTGCATGAGGACATGATGTTAGAGACAGCTTCTAGACAATTACCTGTGTTTAGGAGTAAAGCAGGGGTGATGTTCAGGGATAAAGTGTATAGTTGGGTTTTGTCAGTATAGAGATGGTACTAAAAGCCAAATCTACTAATAGTCTGTCCGATGGGGGCTCTGAAGGGAGAGAATAGTAGATGACCTAGGACTGAACCCTGAGCAACCCTAACATCAATAGAAAGAGGAGAAGAAGTAGAGCCAGCGATGATAGACTAAAGGAGCGGCCAGAGAGATAGGAAGAGAACCAGGAGATAGCAGTGTCCTTAAAGGGGTTCTGAAGTTTGTTTAAACTGGATAGATCATCAGCATCTGACCGGCGGGGGTCCGACACCCGGGGCCCCCGCCGATCAGCTGTTTGAGAAGGCAGCGGTGCTCCAGCAGCGCCGCTGCCTTCTCACTGTTTACCGCTGGCCCAGTGACATCATGACTAGTATCAACTGGCCTGGGTGCGGCTAAGCTCCGTCGTGACATCACTAGGCCAGTGGTAAACAGTGAGAAGGCCGCGGCGCTGATGGGGCACCGCTGCCTTCTCAAACAGCTGATCGACGGTGGTCCCGGGTGTGGGGCCCCCCGCCGATCATATGCTGATGATCTATCCAGAGGATAGATCATCAGTTTAAACAAACTGCAGAACCCCTTTAAAGAGGACCGGTCACCAAAAAATGCAGTGCAATCTAACAGCATCATGTTCCAGAGCAGGAGAAGCCAAGCAGATTGATATATAGTTTTGGAAAAGATTCAGTAAAACCTGTAATTTATACATTTATATATCTGCTTTTTCTACCTTCTGTGAATAGCACCAGCACAGGGAGGAGGGGATATCAGTGATTGATGGCATTGTGTGTATAAGTATTCATAGAGAGATAGCTGTCAGTCAATGATAACTCCTCCCTCCTGGGGATAGCACTTTACAGGGCTACAGATATAAATGTAACAAATACAATTATACAGAATCTTTTCCAACGAAAATATCTATCAATCTGCTCAGTTCCTCCTGTGCTAGAACATGGTGCTTTCAGATTGAATTGCATTTTTTGGTGACAGGTCCTCTTTAAGGCCAATTGAATGGAGCACGGTGAGGAGGAGTTTGTGGTCTACTGTATCCAACGCTGCAGAGAGTTCAAGAAGAATCAGTAGAGAATAGTCGCCATTCCTCTTTGCTGTCGGAAGATCGTTAGACACTTTATTTAGTAAGGGCAGTTTCTGTAGAGTGAAAGGCAGATTGTAAGGAGTGAAGAAGAGAGCTTGCAGAGAGATAACTTATTAAGCGAGAGTAGATGAGGTTGAAATGGAGGTTAGAACATGAAATGGAGGTTAGAACAGGTCGATAGTTAGAAGCACATGTCAGGTCAAGAGATTTTTTTTAGTAGTGGGGTTATAACAGAATGTTTGAAAGAGAATGGAAGGATACCAGAAGAGAGAGAGGTTAAATATTGTAGTAAGGTGAGTGATGATAGCCGGGGAGAGGACTGAAGAAGGTGTGAGGGAATAGGATCACTGCTGTAGCTTGTGGGTCGTGAAGTAGAGAGAAGCCTGGAGACTTCTTCATCTGTTATAGGGTCAAAAGAGAAGAGACAGCATGTGGAAGTGTGGGAGAGAAGACGATTTCCTTCCAGATTTTGCCAATCTTATCTCAGAAGTAAGTGGCCATGTCATCAGTGCAGAGGTCAGTGAGGGGTCATTGAACTTTAGGGATTAGAAGGGAATGAAAAGTGTCAAAGAGTCGTTTTGGGTTATTTGAGAGCGAGGAAATGAGAGAGGTGAAGTACTTCTGTTTGGCAATGTTTAGGGCCGAATTGTATGTTTTAAGTATAAATTTATAATGTAGGCAGTCTGCACAAAAAATTCTTCTAATAGCATGGCACGGAGAATATTTTAATGGTAATATTAGATGTGTGAACATACCCTTACACCACCTGCTCCATCCATTATTTTATTATGTACCCAGTTATATAAATACAGGCAAGGCCAACGTTTCGGTCCACTAGGACCTTGGTCACAGACTTTGAGGATAGATGCAAGTTTGCTGAATATTAGAGTTCCTCACACTATTACTCTGCAGACACAACCTGGGCTTTTGCAGCATTAAAGTCTAGCCCTCTTCACAGGTTCAAGGATGAATACTCTATTTCTATATACTCTAATTTCTAAACAGGTAATTTTAACCCGGTGAAGGGGAACAGAGAGAAGATCCTGTGGGATAAGTAGATTGTGGACTATTTCCCAACCAGAGCTTCACCTTCAGAGATGTTAGACCTTCGGGCGATGTGATGGATGTCACACCAGGCACATACATCCATACAACGTGCAGAGCTTACCTCCGTTGTTTCTTCTGTATCTATGAAAGACAAAAAAGATATGTGAGATACAACACTGAATCCCGACATCACTGTGTGCGGACTTCATAGTAAATCAGTGTATCAGAGGAAGAAAGATTGTATCTGTGGATTCATGGATAAACTCGTTTCCTAGAACTTCTGAGATGATTTCATATCAATCTGAGATAGATAGATAGATAGGATATAGATGAAAAAAATAAAAAATCTGCAGCACTCTCATGAAATTAAAAGAAATGAAGAATTTATTCACCCATGTGGACGCGACGTTTCGACTCAAACACTAGAGCCTCTAGTGTTTGAGCCGAAACCATAGGCGTGCGCACGGGGTGTGCCGGGGGTGCCTGGGCACACCCTAATCATCACCTCCTCGCTGCACTGCCATCTGCCAACTCCTGATGCGATCCTTCACTAGTGGTCTGAAGCCTATGAGACAGTAGAGCGCTAGAATGGATTTGCTCTAGGGAGGTATGATGTCGGGAAAGAGGCGGAGTCTCGTCATACAGGGGGCGGGGCCTCAAGATATGCCGGATATTGGAGAGGAGCAGAAGCCATAGGTAAGTCTGTGGAGGAGAAGAGTGACTGTTATATGGACTTGGGGGGCTTTTTGCAGGGGCTGAAGGGAGGAGGAATAATCATTGTACACTGGAGACTGTTAGAGGGGTCTGAAGAGAGGGGGGTGAAGTGATATTATTTACATGGGACTGTATGCTGGAGAGGCTAAAGGCAGAGAGAGTGATGTATTTTACATGGGACTGTATGCTGGAGGGGCTAAAGGCAGAGAGAGTGATGTATTTTACATGGGACTGTATGCTGGAGGGGCTGAAGGCAGAGAGAGTGATGTATTTTACATGGGACTGTATGCTGGAGGGGCTGAAGGCAGGAGAGATGATATTATTTAATTTTGCTGGAAGGGCTGAAGGCCGGGGGAGATTAGTATTTTACATGGGACTGTATTTTGGAGGGGCTGAAGGCGGGGCGTGATGTATTTTACATGGGACTGTATGCTGAAGGAGCTCAAGGCAGGCAGCGAAGAGAGGAAGGGTGATATTATTTACATGGGACTGTATGCTGGAGGGGCTGAAGGCAAGGAGTGATGTATTTTACATGGGACTGTATGCTGGAGGGGCTGAAGAGCGCCATAATTATTACTATTTGGGTCCATTCACACGTCCGTAGTGTTTTGCGGATCCGCAATACACCCGGCCGGCACCCCCATAGAACAGCCTATTTTTGTCCACAGCTGCAGACAAGAATAGCACATGTTCTATTTTTTTTCCAGAGCCACGGACCGGAAGTTCGGCAGGCCGCTCCGGAAATGCGGATGCGAAGAGCACACTGTGTGCTTTCCGCATCCATTCCGTCCCCATAGAGAATGCATGGGCCCGCACCCATTCCACACAATTGCGGAATGGATGCAGACACATTTTGCGGACGTGTGAATGGAGCCTAATACAGAGGGGGCCATTATAATATTAAAGGGAATATGCAAATGACCGGATATGAGTCCTGTATCCGGAGATGAGTCAAGCGGAAAGGAGCCCAGCACCGCCCCGCGTCCTCCGAATCTCCTCCTTGCTGGCTGACGTCACAGAGCTGGAGCGCCGAAATCGCGTGATGCGCGAGCTAGCGCATGCGCAGTGTCGGCATCATGTTCATTCCCTGTACTGGCATCAGCACAGGGAACGAACTACGCTCCAGCTCTGTGACGTCAGCCAGCAAGGAGGAGATTCGGAGGACGCGGGGCGGTGCTGGGCTTCTTTCCGCTGGACTCATCTCCGGATACAGGACTCATATCCGGTCATTTGCATACGGATCAAAACAGTTTTTTTAACACAATAAAAGCGCAGAGAGCTCTGAGGACTGGGTATTGCGGATGTGCTAGTGGCCATCTAGCAGCCCATGTCCCCAGCTCACACTGCCGAAGCCTGCCCCCCGACTTCAGGTCACACTGTACGTGTTCTGAATTCTGGGGCCTCACACCCATCTACTACATTATCTGTACTCACAGAGTTACCACTGTGTTATCTGTGGTATTACATAGGACTGCAGGTGACATCTGCTACATTATCTGTACTCAGTTATCACTGTGTTATCTGTGGTGTTTCATAGGACTGTAGGTGACATGTACTGCATTATTTGTAAAAAGGGGCGTGTTCACAGGTTGGGCGGGGGGGGGGGGGGGGGGCAATACTCGGCTTGCCCCGGGTGCTGGCAACCCACGCTACGCCACTGGAACTCTGCCCTGTATGTTTCCTGCTGCTTGCTACCCCTCCTCAATTACACCTCTGTATAATGTACCCTGATACCCCTCAGTTATATGATACCGTATAACTGAGGGGTATCAGGGTAAATTACAGGGGGTAATATAACTGAAGGATCAGGGTAAATTATACAGGGGGTAAAACTAAGGGGTATTAGGGGTACATTATTATACAGGGGTAATATAACTGAGGAGGGCTATCTCAGGCGACATGATTAAGGGGTAATATAACTGATATAATATAAGTTATATTACCCCTGTATAATGTCCCTGATAGCCCTCCTCAGTTATATTACTCCTGTATAATTTACTCTGATAGCCCTTAGTTATATTACCCCTGTATAATAATATACCCTGATACCCCTTAGTGTATTTGTGTGTGTGTGTGTGTGTGTGTATACATACATACATACATACACACGTGCGCGCGGCATGTGTTTGTGCTTTAGGGTGCACACCCTAATGCAATAGGCTGCGCACGCCTATGGCCGAAACGTTGCGTCCACATGGGTGAATAAATTCTTCTATTTTTCTTTTCATCTATCTATCTATCTCAGATTGATATGAAATCATCTCAGAAGTTCTAGGAAATGTTGCTGATTTGTTTTGATTATTTGGACTATGGTCCTAGTTCTTTAGGCTTGCTCCTCGGCTAATTTTTGCATTCCCTTTTTTCCGGTGCTGCCATCTTTTCCATTTTTTATAGATAGATAGATAATAGATAGATGTCTCCCTCTATCTGTCTTTAGGGGCAGGCTCGGACTGGCCCCCAGGGGTACAGGGGAATCCCCCGGTGCAAGGTGGGCCCCTAGACTCCCATCCCCTGCACAAGTGGCACATAACACAGTAGACTTACTGCACTACATACATATATTCAATGTAAGGCATCGCAACCAGCAGATGTTCATATAAAATACTTGTTAAATTATTTATTATATTTGAATGTATCCGTACGGTGGGCCTCCAAAATAAATGTTACTGCTGGGCCCTAGGTACCCCAGTCCGACACTGTTTAGGGGAATATAAAATACTAGTGACTCCTCTTCCTATTATGACCAGTGAGGCTCGGTGCATTGTGTGTGGACCAGATATTTGTCAGTAATACCTACCCTCTGCACCACTACCTGTATCTTCAGTAGTCTGAAAGTAAAAAAATATTACAATCTCATATAATCTCATTATTAAAAAGAAACTACATAATAAACAATAGCTGAAAGGAGTTCCTCCATCTGGACCAACATATTCAGAAGGCCCCCCTTCCCCAGTTACCTTTATCAGCATCTGGGGCTCAGATGGAGTGAGAACTTACCGGTACCTCATTTTCAGAACCTATGGAAGACAAAACAGAAAAAGGCAAACAATACATTGCTAAAGACCTGGAAAAACTGAAAAGGGCCACAAATGCAAAAAGACCTCAGATTGTGTCAATCCATTGTTAGACAATTCAGGACTGTTGCTGCTCAGACTAAGAGTGGGCGTCCAGTTAACGAGGACCCGTCCCCACTCCCCTCTACTGACATGTCTGTTTTAATAACTACTTGCAGTCCCCGTGTAATACCTCTATTTTGTGTAATTCCTCTATTATTCCTACTAGAAGTTTATGAATAATTTGTCTGTAGTCTGCAATAAAAGTCCATCGGGGTTTTGCCAATTTAGCTGTAGTATGCCGGCGTAAGAAATGACACATTGGAGAGGGCCTTCATTGTGTTGTTTATTATGACCACCCGCATGGACAGCAGCTAGACGGGCCCGGAGTGACTCCATAAAGTCCCGGTAGGTTGTCACAGGTATCTGGAGTCATGCTGACCGCAGTGCATCTCACAGCTGCTGGAGGGGGCGTGAGGGAGGATCTATAGAGCAAACACGACCATCGAGGTGGTGCCACAGATGTCAAGTCTAGGGATTTAGGGACCAGGGTAGTACTTGGAAGTCTTGGTCATGCTTTCCCAACAAATGTCAGACATTTCTAGCCGTACAACATGTTACGTTGTCTTGCTGGAAGATCCCGTCCTCCCCAGGGGAGACAATCAGCATGTATGGGTGTACGTGATCTGCAAGGATGGATTCATGCCCAAATTGGTGGAGAGTGCCTCCACATGGATGAGTGGCCCAGAGAACACCATGAAAGCATTCCCCAGACCATAACGCTGCCACCACCAGCAATGGCTGCAGGGTGTTTGTTCTCTGATGTTTCTCGCCTGAGACGCTGTCACGGCAAGTGGGGATAAGGGGAACACCAAGTAAACAAACAGCAACAGGCAAACAGACTAGGCCCCAAAGCTAGGGAGGAGGGAATGGTAACCTCCTAGCAATCCCTGAGCCTCTCCCTGACTGCTGACAGTATGAGCAAGTCCTGATGGTGAATGAACTCATACACTGGAACCTAAGCCCTGCTGACACTGAAGCAAACCTTAACCTAGGGAGCGGGGAATGAGACAGCTGGTACCTTCCACCGTGAAGGGACCAGCGTCTCCCTGAGACCTTGAAGCAACACACGCACAAAGGGGAGAACAGGAGGACTTAGCTTGAGATGAGCGGGAAGTAGAGGATCCACAAACAACCAGTATAGAACTCCAGAAGGAAAATGTCAGCAGTAAGAGGCGGACTTAAATAGAGCCTCTTAAACAGCTAACGAGCAGAACCTGTGGAGATTTGGGATCCTGCCCACAACAACAAACAGAAGGGAAACACAGAAAGACCTGTCAGATAGACTCACGTGCTGTAAGTCTATCCGATCTTCTCAGATCTCTCTAAGGGCAGGCAGTGACAGACGCCAAGGTCCAAGCATAAAACATGACTCATCGGAGAAGACAACCCTTTGCCAATCACAAGAGGTCCAATTCTGATACTGCAGCAAACATTAAAGCCTTTTCTGCTGATGCAACTTCATTATTAGAGGTGCAGTGGCGGTCCGTCTGCTCCGGAGCCCCATACGCAGTAGGGTTTGCTGAACTATTGTTTAAGACACATGTCTGGTGCCTCCAAGTTCATTATGGCAGTGATCTGCTCCACTGTAGGGTGTTCTCCGTCCTCACGCAACTTTATAGCTGACGTTCACTTCTCACATCAAAGGCACGCGGCGCATTGGGCCGAGGGTGGCGGTATTTCTGCACAGTGGGAACTGTTCTCGTGTTGGCGTGACGAAAGTGTATGGTGGGTGGACAAATGTCCCCAATGTGAATAAGAGACTGCGCAGAAATACCGCCACCATTGGCCCGAAAGCCAACAGTCAGCCCGCCTCGTTAGGATATGCCCCCAATGTCTGATAGGTGGGGGTCCCCTATCCTTAGAGCAGAACCCATAAAGTAGGTACGTGCCTGGCCGCCCTCTATTCATTTCTATAGGGCTGCCAAAAATAGCTTGTCTATTTCCGTCAGCCTCGTAGAGGTGAATGGAGCGGTGGCTGCATTAGCGGGGTGCGCTTCCCATTCATTTTTAAGGGGACTTCCGAAAATAGCTGCTATTTTTGGTACTCTCATAGAAAGGAATGGAGGGCGGCCGCACATGCGTGGTGAACCCTCCTTCCCTTTGCAGGCTCCGTTCTAATGATAGGTGCTGGTCTCACAGGTGATAGACCCCCCCCACCTATCAAACACTGGAGGCATTTTCTAGCCATATGCCCCCAATGCATGAGATGACACAACCCCTTTAAATTATAAATAAAACATGTGAAAACCCACTTAAAGCAAACATGTAGGTGTCTTACGGCTGCCGCAGCCGCTACTACGCCCGAAGTCCAGCCATGTCTCCCGCCATCAGACTGGATGACATTGACTCCGGTGATTTATTCATCCCACTATGAAGAGTGAGGTTTATTTCTAGGAAGACACATAAGGCCCAAAATATTTTCACAGAATATTTACCATCGTCACCTATTTCAGTTTCCTTCTGAAAGATAAAAAAAAAATTTAGTAAAAATCTCATCATCAATATTTCCTCATACTGTATTTGTGTCGGTCAGGTAAGGGTACTTAAAGGGGTTTTATACTGACGACTCATACTCTGAATTAGGTCATTCGTTTCTGATCGGTGGCGGTCCGACACCCAGGACCCCCGCTGATCAGCTGTTTGGGAAGGCACCGGCGCTCCTGTAAGTGATACGGCCTTCTTGCAGCTCACCAAGCACAGCGCCATCCATTGTATAGTGGCTGTGCTTGGTATTGCAGCTCTTCTATGGCGCTGAGCAGATTTGTACCTATGACACTGGCTGACCTGTTACATGGGCGCTTGGCAGCTGAAGGCATCTGTGTTGGTCCCATGTTCATATGTGTCCGCATTGCTGAGAAAAATTATGTTTTAATATATGCAAATGAGCCTCTAGGAGCAACGAGGGCGTTGCCGTTACACCTAGAGGCTTTGTTCTCTTTTGTAACTGCTGCACCCTCTGCACTTTGATTGACAGGACCGGGCAGTGTAAATGTCATCACATCTGGCCCTGTCAATCAAAGTGCAGAGGGTGTGTCCATGTCACTGAAGGTGTAATGGCAACTCCCCCGTTGCTCCTAGAGGCTCATTTGCATATATTAAAACTTCATTTTTCTCAGTAATTCGGGCACATAGGAACATGGGACCAACACAGATGTCTTCAGCTGCCAAGAGCACATGTAACAGGTCAGCCAGTGTCATAGGCACAAAACTGCTGACAGATGCCCTTTAATCCCTGCCTGGGAGTGTCTGCTTTCACCAGTCTCTATTTTCAGGCCAGGACCTACAGAATTTGCCAGGACTGTCTCAGGAATTGTTGGCTACTATCTATTTCCAGCACGCATTGCATCTGCCAGAAAGACTTTGAGATGCAAGCCGAGGTAGGTGGTGCCAATAAGGTGCCAATCGGTGGGCGTATTCAGCCTGGGCGCGGATCGTACTTACCGCGTGAGTGTTCTCTGCTGAAAGACAAAAATCAGAAAAAATCTTATATGTAACAAATAAACCAAAGGAAACGCTTCTATAAAACAATACGGATTCCTCGGCACGCAGGTCGGGAAGAAAACGACACCATTTTCAATTTGATTGCTGAAATTCCTCCCAAATAAAAACTCAAGCATTTAAATACTCTTTATTAAATCCTAAAAAATGTTTGCCGCATGGAGGAAATGGAATAAAATAACAAATGAACCCTCATACTTTCCTGTTCCACTCTCTGCTGCTCCTGTGGTCCCTGACGGTCCTTATTTACCCATGTGACTTCTACAGCCAATCAGTGGCCTGAGAGGGCTGCATGCTGTGCCCCACCGAGGACAGTGATTGGCTGCAGCATTCACATGAGTAGTAGTAAGTAAAAAATAGACCAATGGGGGCTGCAGGAGAGGTGGTGGTGGAGCAGCAAGGTTGTAACAAGGATTTTGGTGCTTTTTTTTGTCATTTCCACCCTTTAGCCTTAAATTTGAATGGTCTTGGCAGAAGAAGCATGTGCAGCATGGGCGGACTAGCAATGAACCCTACAGGGAGGATTCCAGGTGAGCCGATGCCCAGGGGGCTTCCTATGACCTTCTCCTGAACCAGGTACATAAAGATCTGATGCTCCTAGAAAAGGGAGATACCTATGT
The DNA here is from genome assembly GCF_014858855.1 of Bufo gargarizans. NCBI lineage: Eukaryota > Metazoa > Chordata > Amphibia > Anura > Bufonidae > Bufo > Bufo gargarizans. The sequence continues at coordinate 6,865,056 of NC_058089.1, read as the reverse complement.
ACTGTATTTTTCGCCCTATAAGACGCACCGGCCCATAAGACAAACCTAGGTTTTAGAGGAGGACAATAAGAAAAAAATATTTTTCATTAGATCTCAGATCAGGCCAGCAATCAGACCCCCAATGTTAATCAGACCTCATCTGACAGCCCCAATCAGACCCCCAATGTTAATAAGACCCCAGTAAGACCTCAGATCAGCGCGTCAAAGAGCACCCTCACACTGTGCGCAGCTGACAGCCGAGGACCAGGAAGCGGTGAATACAGAGCCTTCACCGCTTCCCAGTCCTCCGGTACTAATGAGTGCTTCCATATTTGGGGGGAAAAATGCGTCTTATGGGGCGAAAAATACGGTATCAAGTCAGTGGTCATAGGTGCCCTCCTGAATCCCATTGTATTGCTGTCCTCAGAAGCTGTCATGGCAGTCAGGGCTGAATGGAGAAGACGAGGAATGAGAATCTACATCAGAGGAGAAACCACTAGATACAGGATGTAGGTAGAGCTGTATGGCACTGTCAACCACAGTGGGGCAGGCTCTGGGCAGTATCTTGCTCCAGCCTACTTGTGCTGGGCCCCTTCTACAACATGGGGCCACTTTAGGTTCCTTTTTTCAGGCACACTTTAACTTCCCAGTCATCCCCCTTGCTATGCAGTGGCTGGGTTTGGGGTGGCCCCAATGCCACACTGGATCCTCTGGAGACCGCAAAAGGTGTCACCACGTGTTGCTGCTCTACAGAGGTGATGGTAAGGCGTGGTGCACCTCTATGTGAAATCCAGAGGGTAAAAAACAGTGTGCTTCTTTAATGGAGGAACTACAGTGCAAAACATTACAGGCAGTGCACTGAACCAACCGCCCCAGTCTTTCCTCGGTTAGCAGAAGGTTCGGTGCTAAAGGAAAGACCAGAGCTAGCTGTCCCTCTCTTTTTTAGAAGGCTGGTGACCCAGGGTCTGTAGTTCAGTTGCCCGGCTGGTTCCCTGGTCAAATTGCTGATGGCCCAGGGTCTGTGGTTCAGCTGTCCGGCTCGTTCCCTGGCCCAGGGTCTGTGGTTCAGTAGCTCAGTTGGCTCCCTGGTCAAAGGGCTGGTGTCAGGGTAGGCAGGGTATCCCCTGTCTTATTATCTTCTTATGTCCACTTGTACAGTCAGAGTCTCTCCTGCTAATCACTGATCCTATCTGCAGACAACTAGGTGATCTGACTGCTCTATGTTTAGATAGTTTCTAACTGATTTAGAACCTTCAGGTTGGGAGGGTGAAGCTGGAGAAGCACAGCCTAACAGAAACAATGTTGCAGTTCAAGGCTCAATACAAGTCAAGGGGAATGACTAAGCAGTTTCAGTTGTAAACACCAGTGTAATAGCACACCAGCTGTGGCAATCTGGCAGGCTCTTCCGGCTAGGAGAAGTTTGACGGATTGCTCTGCATTCCGCGTGCATTTTCTTCTGGCCAATTCTTGCCATATTTGGCCTTCTGGGACAACCTGCCGGATCTTTGCCTCTAGTGTGCAACTAGCCGAACAGAGCTTAACCAGGTGGTCAAAATTTCACTGTGTTTGGCTTTTCCCTTCAAAACTCAGTTCTACATAGTTCCTTATGACAGCAGTGGAAAATTACTGCACAGGCTGGAAATTCCAAAAGTCTCTTAGTATCAACTCGCTGCCCATTAACCCTTTCCACAATTCAGTGCAATAACAGTGCAAATGTTATATCATATAACATAATATATAAAATGCAGTTCAACAGTATAAAACAGAATAACTGCAAACAACTGCATAAATTACAGTGCAGGTTAACCCTTCAAAGTGCAATAAAGTAGTGAGCTGATGGCTTTGTGTAATAGCAATAGGGGCAAATGTCTACAAACATCTAGATGTCTAACTACCCTTTTTCAGGGCACTACAACTACAACCACAGGCTGTAGATTACTTTTTTTTACAGTATCAGACCCTCATAGAAACCTGGAAGGATATTATGTACTTCCAATGATAAATCCCTGTTCACATGTATTGCTGGCAGAAAGAGGATTCTATCAAAGTGAAGCCTCAGAATCTGCTCCTAAATCCTCAGAATCTGGAACATGGCCTTGACATAAATAGTACAACTATTCTAATCTGCCTCGGACACTGCCATCTTGTGGTTAGAATGCTAACTGTAGAAATAGTGTTACATAGAATATTTATATTTTTGGATGAAGATATATATAGAGATGAGCAAATTTCGATTCGGCTGATTCGTTGAATAAAAAATAAAAAATTTGCTTCGTGACGAATTACTTCATCAAGAAGCGCATTTTTTTGTAAGAAGTGGATGCAATGACAAAGAGCTGCGATAGCGCCGCCCCCCCCCCCCCCCCCGTCATTGTACCCCCTCAGAGGCAGCCTTTATACAGCGTCTGAGTGTAAAAACAGTTAACATATGACATTTTTTTTTATCAAACTTACTGCGTCCATTTGTTTGCGACGGGCCTGGTGCGCCATGTTACTTAAAGTGAAATCTAGATTACTTAATCACGCCAGCCGCACGGAATTTCGGCCGAGATCTTCAATGAAGATGGCGGCTGGCGGCCCATTGCGAGCAAATGGAGGAGGTAAGAATAAATTTTTTTGTTTTTTATACTATTTCAGGTTAAATCGATTCGCTGACACGAAGCACGAGGAAATTCGGCTTCGAGGCGAATTGAATTTATCCTGAAATTCGGAACGAATTCTACTTCGTGGGATTCGATTCGCTCATCTTTAGATATATAGTATATATAGTAGATATATTCTTGTACATAGTAGGCAGTATTATAGTAGTTACATTCTTGTACATAGGAGCAGTATTATAGTAGTTATATTCTTGTACATAGGAGCAGTATTATAGTAGTTATATTCTTGTACATAGGAGCAGTATTATAGTAGTTATATTCTTGTATATAGGAGCAGTATTATAGTAGTTACATTCTTGTACATAGGAGCAGTATTATAGTAGTTATATTCTTGTACATAGGGAGCAGTATTATAGTAGTTATAATCTTGTACATAGGAGCAGTATTATAGTAGTTATATTCCTGTACATAGGAGCAGTATTATAGTAGTTATATTCTTGTATATAGGGGGCAGTATTATAGTAGTTATATTCCTGTACATAGAGGCAGTATTATAGTAGTTATATTCTTGTACATAGGAGCAGTATTATAGTAGTTATATTCTTGTACATAGGAGGCAGTATTATAGTAGTTATATTCCTGTACATAGGGAGCAGTAGTTATAGTAGTTATATTCCTGTACATAGGAGCAGTATTATAGTAGTTATAGTCCTGTACATAGGAGGCAGTATTATAGTAGTTATATTAGTGTACATAGGAGCAGTATTATAGTAGTTATATTCCTGCACATAGGAGGCAGTATTATAGTAGTTATATTCTTGTACATATGGAGGCAAGTATTATAGTAGTTATATATTGTACATAGGAGGCAGTATTATAGTAGTTATATTCTTGTACATAGGATCAGTATTATAGTAGTTATATTCCTGTACATAGGATCAGTAATTATAGTAGATATATCCTTGTACATAGGAGCAGTATTATAGTAGTTATATTCCTGTACATAGGAGCAGTATTATAGTAGTTATATTCTTGTACTAGGAGGCAGTATTATAGTAGTTATATTCTTGTACATAGGAGTCAGTATTATAGTAGTTATACTTCTTGGACATAGGATTCAGTATTATATAGTAGTTATATTCCTGTACATAAGAGGCAGTATTATATGTAAGTTATATTCCTTGTACATAGGACGGCAGTAGTATAAGTAGTTATAGTCCTGTACAGAGGAGGCAGTATTATAGTAGTTATATTCTTGTACAGAGGAGCAGTAATTATAGTAGTTATATTAATTGTAGCATAGGAGCAGTATTATAGGTAGTTATATTCCTGTACATAGGAGCAGTATTATAGAAGTTATATTCCTGTACATAGGAGCAGTATTATAGTAGTTATATCCTGTACATAGGAGCAGTATTATAGTAGTTATATTCTTGTACATAGGAGGCAGTATTATAGTAGTTATATTCTTGTACATAGGAGCAGTATTATAGTAAGTATATTCCTGTACATAGGAGCAGTATTATAGTAGTTATATTCCTGTACATAGGAGCAGTATTATAGTAGTTATATTCCTGTACATAGGAGCAGTATTATAGTAGTTATTTCCTGTACATAGGAGCAGTATTATAGTAGTTATATTCTGTACATAGGAGCAGTATATAGTAGTTATATTCTTGTACATAGGAGCAGTATTATAGTAGTTATATTCTTGTACATAGGAGGCAGTATTATAGTAGTTATATTCTTGTACATAGGAGCAGTATTATAGTAGTTATATTCCTGTACATAGGAGCAGTATTATAGTAGTTATATTCTGTACATAGGAGGCAGTATTATAGTAGTTATATTCCTGTACATAGGAGCAGTATTATAGTAGTTATATTCCTTGTACATAGGAGCAGTATTATAGTAGTTATATTCTTGTACATAGGAGCAGTATTATAGTAGTTATATTCCTTGTACATAGGAGGCAGTATTATAGTAGTTATATTCCTGTACATAGGAGCAGTATTATAGTAGTTATATTCCTGTACATAGGAGCAGTATTATAGTAGTTATATTCCTTGTACATAGGAGCAGTATTATAGTAGTTATATTCTGTACATAGGAGCAGTATTATAGTAGTTATATTCCTGTACATAGGAGCAGTATTATAGTAGTTATATTCCTGTACATAGGAGCAGTATTATAGTAGTTATATTCCTTGGACATAGGAGCAGTATTATAGTAGTTGATATTCCTGTACATAGGAGCAGTATTATAGTAGTTATATTCCTGTACATAGGAGCAGTATTATAGTAGTTATATTCTGTACATAGAGCAGTATATTATGATAGTAGATTATATTCTTGTACATAGGAGCAGTATTATAGTAGTTATATCTTGTACATAGGAGGCAGTATTATAGTAGTTATATTCTTGTATATAGGAGCAGTATTATAGTAGTTATATTCTTGTACAATAGGAGCAGTATTATAGTAGTTATATTCTTGTACATAGGAGCATTATTATAGTAGTTATATTCCTGTACATAGGAGCAGTATTATAGAGATTATATTCCTGTACATAGGAGCAGTATTATGTAGTTATATTCCTGTACATATGAGCAGTATTATAGTAGTTATATTCCTGTACATAGAGCAGTATTATAGAAGTTATATTCCTGTACATAGGAGCAGTATTATAGTAGTTATATCTCTGTACATAGGAGCAGTATTATAGTAGTTATATTCTTGTACATAGAGGCAGTAATTATAGTAGTTATATTTCCTGTACATAGGAGGCAGTATTATAGTAGTTATATTCTTGTACTATAGGAGCAGTATTATAGTAGTTATATTCTTGTACATAGGAGCAGTATAGCAGTTATATTCCTTGTACATAGGAGCGTATTATAGAGTTATATCTTGTACATAGGAGCAGTATTATAGTAGTTATATTTCCTGTACATAGGAGCAGTATTATAGTAAGTTATATTCCTGTACATAGGAGCAGTATTATAGTAGTTATATTCCTGTACATAGGAGCAGTATTATATAGTAGTTATATTCCTGTACATAGGAGCAGTATTATAGTAAGTTATATTCCTGTACATAGGAGCAGTATTATAGTAGTTATATTCCTGTACATAGGAGCAGTATTATAGTAGTTATATTCCTTGTAATAGGAGGCAGTATTATAGTAGTTATATTCTTGTACATAGGAGCAGTATTATAGTAGTTATATTCCTGTACATAGGAGGCAGTATTATAGTAGTATATTCTTGTACATAGGAGCAGTATTATAGTAGTTATATTTTGTACATGGAGCAGTATTATAGTAGTATTCCTGTACATAGGAGCAGTATTATAGTAGTTATATTCCTGTACATAGGAGCAGTATTATAGAAGTTATATTCCTGTACATAGGAGCAGTATTATAGTAGTTATATTCCTGTACATAGGGGCAGTGTTATAGTAGTTATATTCCTGTACATAGGAGCAGTATTATAGTAGTTATATTCTTGTACATAGGAGGCAGTATTATAGTAGTTATATTATTGTACATAGGAGCAGTATTATAGTAGTTATATTCCTGCACATAGGAGGCAGTATTATAGTAGTTATATTCTTGTATATAGGAGCAGTATTATAGTAGTTATATTCCTGTACATAGGAGCAGTATTATAGTAGTTATATTCTTGTACATAGGATCAGTATTATAGTAGTTATATTCCTGTACATAGGAGCAGTATTATAGTAGTTATATTCCTGTAAATAGGAGAAGTATTATAGTTGTTATATTCTTGTAGATAGGAGCAGTATTATAGTAGATATATTTTTGTACATAGGAGCAGTATTATAGTAGATATATTTTTGTACATAGCAGCAGTATTATAGTAGTTATAGGTTTGGTCCGCGACTGATCAAATTTTTTTGCGGATTATGTCAATAGGGCAGGATCCATAAGTCTGTTCCGCGGCCCGCCCAAAAAAACTAGAACATGTCCTATCCTTGTCCAATTTGCGGACAGGGATAGGACATTTCTGCAGGAGAAAAAAAAAAAAAGGGGGAAGGCACTCGAATGGTATCCGTGTTTTGCAGATCTACAATTTGCGGACCACAAATACGGATACGGTCGTGTGCATGAGCCTTTAAAGGATAACTGTCACATTTAGACCCTAATTTCAATTTATATATATGTAGTTACTAATAACATGATATTCCAGAATCAGTTACTATTAGACTGACTTACCCCATATTTAATAAGATTCAGCCCTTAGCAACCAGTCTGCATAAAATGGAAATTTCACTATTCAGTTAAGATGGCCGCCACTGCCCTCCTCCTGAGGCTAATCCCGCCTGCCCTCACTAGCCAGTAACAATAGCCCCCCAAAAGTGTCAGTAACCAGAGCCCTCCCCCTAAAGGGTTAATCTCCTGCAGCACAAAGGGGTCCTCTTACCACATGTTGCTTTCATTTATACACTGAGCAGACGGCAGATTTCCCTTCCCTGCTCTGCGCTGCTCCAACTCTGCCTTCTCCTAGTCTGCTGAGTGAGGGAGCGTCTGCCAAGCGCAGGGACAGGGAGAAGTGCACACAGCCCAGGCACTGTTATCAGCTGCTGGGGAGGACCTGGCTGTAATCCTTTACCTACAGTCCCTGGCTGTCAGTAATGTGAGCCTGCACGCTGCCTGCTCCGTCTATCTGTGGACCCTGCCTAGCAACCCTATTTTAAGCACAGGTAAAAGTAGGCAGTACAGGGAACAAAAATGTGGAATTAAGGGGTAATTGAATACACAGTGAAAAGTTCAAATAGGGCCACCAAGGTGATAATAATCACTACAATCCAATACTCAAAAATAATAATAATATGACAGTTATACTTTAATCTCAGTTGACTCTTAACCAAGTCACAGAAGCAGAGATCTGAAGCCCAGTCCTGAGCAGAATTGCTGGCTGTGGATTCAGCTTCTTGCCTGGGAGAGAGCGCAGTGATTTATATTGATCTATTGCCCTCTCCTGGGAGAACAGGAAAATGCGCTGGATACAATGCATGGCCGCTGGGGATAGTCCCCTATAAAGCATTATATAAAGGACTTGTATTTTTATTGTGGAAAATTCTATAGACAGAGGGAGGAGAGCAATCAAAAAACTATGCAGGATACCTGTTGTCTCATTTTCCGGAGCAGTTACTGCTCCGCTTGAGGCCTGAAAGAAAAAAAAAAGTCTTAAAATAGAAAACTGTTGGTTAGAGTAAGAGATGAGCAAATTTTTCCCAAAATTCGATACGGCCGGTTCGCAGAATTAAAAATTTTTTTTTGCTTCAAACCGAATTTATTTGCGGCAAATCTCGCTAAAAAAACGTCTATTGCCTGGCTGCAGAGCCTGTATAGTGGTGTAGAACACTGTGCCTTGCAGTAACACGCATAGGGAGTCTGCTGTGGTAGTGAAATAATACTGTGAGTCAGTATGACATGCAGATGACAGGCGTCGCTCTTAGAATCACTGAACACTTCACTTATTTGGGCAGTCACGGGGCCAAAACTGACCAAATAACTCAAGTATGAACTCAGCCTTACAGGTCGATGTTAGCGCCAAGAAGAAGCGCACTCCTTTTACACCCTCGTCAGCTGATTCCACATAGATGTCTACAGAACCTGTTCTATTAAACGCTTATACAAGTCGGATCCTCTGATCCTTCAGAACAATAACCCCCCAAAAAACGGATCCTGTCTGTGGAGCATGCGCCTTCACTCGGTCAGCATTCGGTCAGTTAATCCATCAGTATTGCTAATGCCAAAAAAAACAGGAGTGGATCTAAAACAGAGATGACAGGTGAATGGAATATTTGCATGTCTTCTGTGTTTTGTACCCACTCCTGCTTTTGGCTACCAAATCACAAGCCAGTTCTGATGGCACCATACAGGCCCTACAGCTGCTACACAGACAGGATCTGTTGTGCGTCTCATTTTCCCTTCCTCCTGACAGATCAGAAGAAGGGTCAAATAAATGATGATGTCAGCCAGGCCGAAAGGCAAAATAGTGGCCCAGTCATGAAGTGGGGAGGGTGGGAGCATGAGAAGTCCACAGAGTGAACCTATGACATAGTGGTGAGGTGGAAGCAGCATGAGGAGACCACAGAGGGCCCAATGAGAGTCTGGAGGTGGCAGCAGCACAGTCAGGAGACCACAGAGTGGCAAAATGACACTGTGGAGGTGGCAGCAGCAGCATCAGGAGACCACAGAGTGGCAAGGTGACATAGTGTGGAGGTGACATCAGCAACAGGAGACCACAGAGTGGCAAGGTGACATAGTGTGGAGGTGACATCAGCAACAGGAGACCACAGAGTGACTCTGTGACAGAGTGGAGAGGTGGTTGGCAATACAAGTACCAGCTAAAGATGGTGGGTGAAAGAAGGATCATTTGGAATCAGATATGTGGTATCAGGTGGGTGGAGGCATCAGAATAGTAGCTGAGGCAGGTAGCCAGATGGAACCGGTCTCTTTTGTCAAAGTGTTGGTGTGGCACCATGGATGATATAGTCTGATGCATCAGGCATTGGTGGGTGGAAATCCTGGCTGATCCACACCTGATTCATCTTAACAAAGGTCAGTCTCTCCACATTTTAGGTGGACAGGCGAGTTCTTCTTGGGGGTAACTATGGCCCCTGCCGCACTAAACATTCGCTCTGATGCCACACTACTGGCCCGGGCAGGACAGCTTTTCCAGCGCAAACTCTGCTAGTTGCGGCCACAAATCCAGTTTGGTTGCCCAGTAGTCCAGCGGATCTGGGCCCTCCGGTCAGACCTGTGAGAGGACGGACTATGGCGCAGATAGTCAGTGGCCAACTCACTACATAGGATGTCTCTATACTAATTAAATTTGTCCTCCCTCTTAGCGAGGGTTCAACAAGGTGGAGAGCCAGAAGTCATCCCTCCTGCTCCTCCTCTCCTGTCACCTGTGTATAAAAACCACCCATTTAGCTACACATTGCTTGTGCTCCAATGTCCTCCTCCTCCAGTTCAGCCCCCACAGGGTTCATGTGGCCGTGAGATCTAGGCACCACGTCTCCAGTCCCCTAATCAGCCAGATTAACAGAATCTGTTCCAGGACATGAAGCAGTGGAATGACGTTGTTCATACCTTAGTCCTGGCGACTGACAAATAATGTGGCCTCCTCAAAGGACCTGAGCAAACGGCAGGTGTCACTCATGAACTGCCACTGGCTGACATCGAAGTTACACAGGGGAGTACTCCTGTCCGCTTGGATCATCAAGAAATCATTTATGGCCTTTTTCTGTTCGTATAGTCGGTCCAACATATGGAGGGTCGGAATTTTAATGGGTGGAAACGTTGCATATCAGCCTATGTTGGGGGATGCCGTTCTGCCGCTGCAGCTCAAGGAGGGTGTGCTTTTCGGTGTACAAGTGGCTGAAGTGCATGCAAAGTTTCATGGCCATTTTTAGTATGTCTTGCAGATGGGTAGAAGACTTCAGAAACCGCTTGACAACCAGATTGAACACGTGTGCGATGCGGAGCGCATGGCTCAGCCTACCTTTACGCAGCGCCGGCACCATGTTCTTCCTGTTGTCGTCACCATGGTTCCAATTTTTAGTTGTCACGGAGAAAGCCTGAGATTCGATTTCTTGATGAAGGACACGGAGCAGTTTTCTCCCCTGTGTGACTCCGTTCACCCAGGCAAACGAGGTGCAGAACAGCGTGACACATCGCCATGCCCTGCACATGTGGTATGCTGGAGGGGCACTGTGAATTGTCCCTGCAGTGGAGGCTGAGGACAGAATGGAGGATGAGGAGGCAGAGGCGGACACTGTCGCAGGACCAACAGCGTGAGTACTTGAAGGTGGAAGCGGCATCACCTGGCCAAGTTGCTGGTGTGGCTGTGCAGGAACCACATTTACCCAGTGGGCAGTAAAGGACATGTATTGTCCCTGACTGTAGTTACAGCTCCACACGTCGGCGCTGCCGTGCACTTTGCCAGACACCGACAGGCTCAAGGACATGGCCCACCTTCTGTTCTACATGTGTGTGCAGGACTGGTACTGCCTTTTTGGCAAAGAACTGATGGCTTGGGACTCTCCACCTCGACTCGGCACAAGCCATCAGTTCTCTGAAAAGTGCAGAGTCCTCCAGTTAGAAAGGGAGAGACTGCAGCACCAGCAACTTGGCCAGGAGCACATTCAGCTTCTGCACCGTTGCATGAGTGCACTGCATACTGCTGTCCCTTGGCAATCGCTTCGGTGATCGATTGCTGATGGAATGACTGACGAGGAGCAGGAGGAGGAGCAGGAGCTTTAGGACCAGCAGATGATGGGAAGGACAGACATCTCCCTTCGGCTGAGGTGGTGGAACCTTGACTGCCTGAAACCGTGTGCAGGACCACCACATCGGAGCCACGGTTCTCCCAGGCCACTTTATGTCAACCCTGCATATGTTGACGCAGTTCCGTGGTGCCAGCATTGGCACCCTGGCCACTCTTTACCTTCTGCCCACAGATTCTACATATGGCCATGTTCACCTCCTCCGGCGGCTTAACAAAAAACTGCCACACCGCCGAGTAGGTGATTTTACCCCCAACACTATGCACTGACTGACTGCTACCGACCGTGAACCCATGCACCACTACTTTCCGGGCAGGTAGGCTCCTGCGAAGCGGGTGGTCTACCCCGGGCATGTTTGGCTACCAACCTCCCACTGCTGCCACCCTGCTGACTCCGCCGCCCCTAATTCACCCGGCTCCCAAGTGTGATCAGCTACATCTTCATCATTGAGTACTGTCTGCCAGTGGCGTGCCTAGGGTGTTTGGCACTAGTGATGAGTGGCAGGGGTCATATTCGAATTCGCAATATTTCGTGAATATTTTGTAGAATATTCGTTGAATATTCGCGAATTCGAATATTGGTTATATTTTTACCCCAAAAATCAGCAAGGTAAGGATCGCCTAATATGCGAATATTACACGATCAATACAAGTGTGGGTTAAAAACAAATATATAGCACTATAGAATTTAGTGCTATATATTTGTTTTTTAGAATATTCATCTTTTTTTCCATCTGAAGTCATGGATCCTCCCTGCTTAAAGGGACTCTGTCACCAGTTTCTAACCCCCACTTTTATAACTATGGTTCTCTCTATTGTCCCCTTCTCATTACAAAGCTGCTGTTAGAAGTAAAATCCGCCGTGTAGTTTTCATATAAATCACTTTTATCTAACCTGTCAATCTTCAGTATAAGGTGCCCAGGGCGTTTCTGTTGTTCTGAATGTGCCGGTTTTCGCCGCCGCCGTTGGTGCCCAGCTCCTCCCATGTTCTTTTCTGCGCCACCTCGATGTTATGCAATCCTCCTCCGGCTCTCGTCAGTGCCCCCTCCTCCTTTGCAAAGATCTCGCGCGTGCGCACAGGCCTGTGCCTGATGCGCCCGTGCGGACGTTTAGTTTCTGCCTCGTGGAGCGTACTGCGCATGCGCGCGATCCGGCCATTCATTCGCGCGATCGCGCGCGAATGCGCGCGCACGTGCGCGAACGCGCGCGAATGTGCGCTCGCTTAGTTCAGCCTCCTCATAAGACGAGCAGTGCCGCCAGCCACTCAGCTTCCGAATGAATGAATGGCCGGATCGCGCGCATGCGCAGTACGCTCCACGAGGCAGAAACTAAACGTCCGCACGGGCGCATCAGGCACAGGCCTGTGCGCACGCGCGAGATCTTTGCAAAGGAGGAGGGGGCACTGACGAGAGCCGGAGGAGGATTGCATAACATCGAGGTGGCGCAGAAAAGAACATGGGAGGAGCTGGGCACCAACGGCGGCGGCGAAAACCGGCACATTCAGAACAACAGAAACGCCCTGGGCACCTTATACTGAAGATTGACAGGTTAGATAAAAGTGATTTATATGAAAACTACACGGCGGATTTTACTTCTAACAGCAGCTTTCTAATGAGAAGGGGACAATAGAGAGAACCATAGTTATAAAAGTGGGGGTTAGAAACTGGTGACAGAGTCCCTTTAAGTAACTTAAGCAGGGAGGAATCATGACTTCAGATGGAAAAAAAAGATGAATATTCTAAATAATGAATATATTCGATATAGTGCTATATATTCGTAATATTCTAAAACAAGAATATATAGCAATATAGCGAATATTCAAAAAAAAAAACGAATATAGAGCAATTTAGCTAATATCCTGCTATAATCTTTTTTCAGATGAGAAAAAAATTACAACTATTAGACAAAGAATATTATAGCATTATATTTTCTAAATTGTGCTATATTCGTTTTTTTTCCCGAATATTCGCTATATTGCTATATATTCTTGTTTTACAATATTACGAATATTAAAAAAACAAATATATTCGATATGGTGCTATATATTAGTTTTTTTAAAATATTCATAATTTTTCCCATCTGAAGTCATGATTCCTCCCTGCTTAAGTTGCTTGTGGGCCAATGACTCATTGGCCCACAAGCAAGAAACACGGAGGAATCATCGCATTACGAAAATTCGCAAACAACACTACTCCTAACGTAACAGATATTGCAGCCTTCTCATTGGCCCACAAGCAAGAAGCAGGAAGGAATCATGTGTACTGATTTTAAAAAAAAATCTCGAATATTCGACATTACGAATATATATCACTATATTGTAAATATTCGCGAATTCTCAAAGTGCCGATATTCGTGATAAAAAACTCGCAATTCGAATATTCGTGATCAAAACTATTTGGCACCCGGAGCGGGTCTTTTCTCTGGCACCCCCCACCAATACTTTTTTAAAAAAGTACCCCCTTACAGTAGTGTTGCCCTCATTGTACAACCTTCACAGTAGTTTTGTCCAGATATGTGTCCTCTCACGGTAGTTATGCCTTCACTGTACAACTTTCACAGTAGTTATGCCCACTGCTTTGAAGTACTTATCCCTTCATTGTGCCCCCATAACAGTTGTAATGCCCTCTCTGTGCCCCCTTTCACAGTTGTAATGCCCTCTCTGTGCCCCTTCACAGTAGTTATGCCCTCACTGTGCCCCCATAACATTAATAATGCTCTCTGTGCCCCTTCATAGTAATAATGCCCACTCAGTGCTTCATAACAGTTATGCCCACCCACTTTACAATAGTAATGCTCTCTGTACCCCCTTCACAGTAGTAATGCCATCTGTGCCCCTTCATAGTAGTAATGCCCATTGTGCACCTTCATAGTAGTAATGCCCATTGTGCCCCTTCATAGTAATAATGGCCACTGTGCCTCCTTCACAGTAGTAATGCCATCTGTGCCCCTTCATAGTAGTAATGCCCATTGTGCACCTTCACAGTAGTAATGCCTATTGTGCCCCCCTAATACTAGTAATTTGCAGTAGTATTGCCCTCTGTGCCCCTTTTGTAGTAGTATTGCCCTCTGTGCCCCCTTTGTAGTAGTAATGCCCTCTGTGCCCCCGTTGTAGTAGTAATAATGCCCTCTGTGCCCCCTTTGTAGTAATAATGCCCTCTGTACCCCGTTGTAGTAGTAATAATGCCCTCTGTGCCACCTTTGTAATAATAATGACCTCTGTGCCCCCTTTGTAGTAATAATACCCTCTGTGCCCCCTTTGCAGTAGTAATAATGCCCTCTCTGCCCCCTTTGCAGTAGTAATAATGCCCTCTGTGCCCCCTTTGTAGTAATAATGCCTCTGTGCCCCCTTTGCAGTAGTAATAATGACCTCTGTGCCCCCTTTGTAGTAATTTTGGTAGAAATGCCCTCTGTGCCCCCTCTGTTAAATAAAAAAAAAAAACACAGTAACTACTCACCTTGTCCCGTTCCTGAAGCTCACAGTCCTCTCTCCCCTGCAGATACAGATTGCTCTGCAGCACTGTGTGAGGGCGGAGCTTATGCAGATTACCGGGCTGCAGGCTCCGCCCACACAGGACGGCAGAGTGATCTGTGTCTGCAGGCTGAATGGTGGAGCGGGAGAAGTCTTCCTGCTTCACCATTCAGTGCTGGAGAGACGGAGCGCAGGGAGCTGAGTGACAGGACCACAGCTCCCTGCGCTCCAGCAATGAACGCTTCCATCTATATTGATCTATATTGATTTCCCCAGATATTTCTGTATTAATTTTGGGGTGTCTTGATGAAGTCATAGGCTCTGCTTGTAATACAGGTTGGCCAAACCTGCTGAAGCTAACTGACTCTCTAAAATATATGGGGCTTCCAGAATCTCCCTAAGTGGTAAATTTTGGGGCAGAAAAGGATTAGGCAAATGGATTTTATTAGGCCGCGATCTATTTGCTCTTGATGAGATGAGCTACCACCAGAAAAAAGTCTGACAGCGGCTTTCTCTCCATTCAGACTCCATGTATAGAGGGTCGGGAGAGAAAGCAATCGGCTAAATTGCTAAACATTCGTCATTCCATTCCATGCAGCTCCATGCTCTGTGGTGGTCACAGGAGGTCCTGTATGCTACACAGTAGACTGCCTTCCTATGCTACACATCAAGGGTTCAGACATCAGGTAGAAGATGGAGCTTCTCTTTGTACCTCGCTCACATGTTCTTCTTCTGGAGGTTTTGTATCGGGAGAAGCTTTATCAACTGGCAGAAGAAGACAATCAAGTTTAGAATGGGAAATCCTTGATAGACTAATGATCCAGCAATTAAAGTATTGTAGGACTTACCGGATATTTTGACCTAGTGTTGGATTAAAAAAAACAAGAGATTACATAAGATACTTGGAGAAGAAATTGACAACATTGATAGTATCTGAGTCTGGGGTCTACATTTATTCTGGAGTCTCTTTATTTATGTATCTAGTTTGGATCTCTGTATTCATTTTGGGTTGTGTTGATGAAGTCATATGTTCTACTTGTGATACAAACACATTAGGTTGACAAAACCTGCTGAGATTGACTCTGTAAAGTATATGGGACCATCCGAATCTCCCCTAATGGTAGAAGTTGGGGCAGATCAGGATCGAGCAGATAGATTTTTATATGCCTGATCTATTTGCTCTTGATAAGAGAAGTCTGGTAGCGGCTTTCTCTCCATTCAGAATTCACGTGTATGGAGGGTCAGGAGAGAAAGCTATGGGCCGTATTTCTGAAGAGCCATCATTCCATGCAGCTCCAGGTTCTGTGGTGTCACAGGAAGGTCTGTCTGCTACCCAGTAGACTGCCTTCCTATGCTACACACAACATACAAGAAAGCAGGGAAATGTCACAGACATAAGTGGTGTGTTTCATCCTCAAGACGGAGAACATCAAGTAGAAAATGGAGCTTCTCTTTTTACCTCGCTCACTTGTTGTTCCTCTGGAGGTTTTGTAACAGGAGGAGCAGGAGGAACTGGCAGAAGAAGACAATCAAGTTTAGAGTGGGAAATCCTTAATAGACTATTGATCCAGCAATGAAAGTATTGTAGGACTTACCGGATATTTTGACCTAGCGTTGGATTGAGAAAACAAGAAGTTACTAAAGAAACTTGGGAGAAGAAACTGAACACTTGTTCTTACATCCAAGTCACTAACGACATTGATAGAATCTGAAGAATGAAATCCATCGAAAAACAAAGTACAGGTTACAAAATCGCAACAAGTTATCAGCTTTGGACAGTGACTTCTGATAATTTGGGGAGGGGATCGATCCATTGATTTTGTGCTGATTTTCAATGTCAGCCACTGTCTACAAGAGCTGTGCTAAGGTGGTAGTGATGTCTCCGAGGATCTCCTAATGCCCTCCCGCATTATTCATGTTAAGGCCCCATTAACACGATAGTTTATTTGTTCTGCATCCGATCTGCATTTTTTGTGGATTGGATGCGGACCGAGTCATTTACTAATGGGTTTACAAAAAATGCGGACAGCACACCACGTTCTCTCCGCATCCGTATGTCCGTACCGCAGTTCCGCAAATAAGATGTCCTATTCTTGTCTATTTTGCGTACAAGAAGAATCATTGTTATAATGGTACAGCAAAAAAATATGGATGCAACATGGACGTCATACAGACGTTATTCGTATTTTTTGCAGATCCGCATTTTGCGGACCACAAAACACATATGCTTATTTATTCCCCTCTTCCTGACAGGCACATTTTTAGTTTTTTTTACTTACTTTTACTTATTTTTCCATTCAGTTATGTGATTTATTTTTGGTCCTTTTGGTGTTATATGGAGCTTTTTTTTTATCCAGCAATAGTTTGTATACAATGCAAAGTCCTAGAGTTCAGCATTGGCCCTCAGATTACTCCGGCTAAAATATCTGCTATAGAGATCTATGGATAATAGCTGTGCTCTGACAACCGTGGCTGTAGTTTCCACTTTTTTGGGGTGCATAGGGTGTCTTAACTTGTTTACCACTAGGGTCTGGAATGCTTTTAGCTGGGTTACCTTGATGTCTCTTTCACTCACTGTAGCCATGCAAATCCTCCTCCTCTAGTTACATAGTTACATAGTTGATACGGTTGAAAAAAGACATAAGTCCATCAGGTTCAAGGAAGGGATAAGCGGGGACACGAATCCCAGAAGGAAGTGAGACTCTGATTTCTACAAGTTTTCATAAGCATTAATGTTTTTTACTTTTAAGAATTCATCTAAAACCTTTTCAAAACTGTCCCCTGTTCCTGTTGTGACCACGTCCTGAGGACGTCTATTCCACAGATTCACAGTTCTTACAGTAAAGAAGCTTTGATGCTTCTGGAGACTGAACTTTTTCTTCTCCAGTCGGAGGCAGCGCCCCCTTTTTGGGCATTTTACATGGAACTGTTTTTCGCCATATTTTTTGTATGGCCCATTTATATACTTGTACAGGTTAATCATGTCCCCCCCTTAGACGTCTCTTCTCAAGACTAAATAAATTTAATTATTTTAATCTTTCTTCATAACTCAGACCCTCCATGCCCCTTATCAGTTTAGTCGCTCTCCTCTGTAAGTTTTTCCAGCTCCAGGGTGTCCTTTCTATGGACTGGTGCCCAGAACTGAACTGCATATTCCAGATGAGGCCGCACCAACGCTTTGTAAAGTGGTAATATTACATCCCCGCCCTGCGAGTCCATGCGTCGTTTAATGCATGACAATATCCTGGTGGCCTTATAAGCAGCTGATTGACATTGTGCTGTTATTTAATCTACCATCTACAAGGACACCCAAATCCTTCTCTATAAGTGACTCTCCAGTGTTACATCCTCTAGGTCTAGGACATATGAAGCACAGAGATTATTACTACCAAGATGCAGAACTTCACATTTATCCACATTAAACCTCATTTGACAAGTTGATGCCCAATCACTCAGTGTCGCAGTCAGCTTGTAGTTTATGGACATCCTCCATAGACCATACAGTTCTACACAGCTTAGTGTCATCTGCAAAAATAGAAACGGTGCTAATAATCCCGTCCTCAATATCATTAATAAATAAATAAAATAATAAAGGGCCCAGCACTGAACCTTGGGGTCACCACTTATAACCCGGGACCATTCAGAATAGGAAACATTGACCCCAACTCTCTGGACACGGTCCTTCAGCCAGTTTTCAATCCAATTACAAACTATACTTTCCAAGCCAATAGACTAAGGTCTTTACCTATTAAACGTCTATGAGGGACAGCATCAAAAGCCTTTGCAAAATCCAGAAACACTACATCCACAGCCGCCCCTCTGTCCAGGCTACTACTTACCTCACTACATCCACAGCCGCCCCTCTGTCCAGGCTACTACTTACCTCCTCATAAAAACAAATCAGGTTAGTCTGAGAACTACTGTCCTTGGTAAACCCATGCTGGTTATCACTTATAATATTATCTACAGTCACATACTCCTGTATATAGTCCCTTAAGAGTCCTTCAAACATTTTTCACACAACAGAAGTTAAACTAACTGGTCTATAATTACCTGTGAAGGACTTAAATCATTTTTTGAATATGGGCACCACATTTGCCTTGTGCCAATCACTTGGCACTGTACCAGTATCTAGAGAATCTTAAAAAATCATAAACAGGGGCACAGCAATGACTGAACTGAGTTTTTTAAGCACTCTTGGGCGTCATCCATCTGGACCCGGAGCCTTGTTCACATTTAACTTATCTTGGACCATATCTACAGTTAGCCAATTGAGTATATCACTGGATGTACTAACAGCCCCAGCACCACAGATATCAGCTGCTTTCTCTTCTTTGTATATACAGAGCTAAAATCCCATTTAGTATCTCTGCCTTTTCCTTATCTTCAGTGACTACCCCCCGCCCCCCCCCCCCCACCATTATTTAGGGGACCTACCTGCTCGTACCTTGGTTTATTTAGCATTTATATATTTAAAGAATTTTTTGGGATTTGTTTTGCTCTCTTTTACCACCTGCTGTTCGTTTTGTATTTTTGCTAATTTAATCTCCTTTTTACAGATTTTTTAAAGCCCTTTGTAATCTTCAAACGCTCCAGGAGACCCCCCAGATTAGTAATTTTTAAATGCCCTTTTTTGTCTTTTATTGCCCTTTTTGCAATAGCTGTAAGCCATGGGGGGTTTTATTTTAGCCATTTATACTTGTTACCTAAAGGAATACTTTTTCAGGGCAATTACTCAATGTGGATTTAAAGCTCACCCATTTATCCTCAGTATTATTATGTGACAGAAAGGATGGGGGGTGACCCTGGGGGCGTCCAAAAATGGGGACAGAAGGTCCAGGGGGGCCAGTGCTCCCCCAATATACCCAAAGTGACACCCCTAATGAGAGTAACTCGGCTAAAGCTCCCGAGCATAAATGAGAACAAAGAGAAAATGGAGCTCAAGACGCCAGAAATAGAAATAATTATAAATATTTATTTATGTCGTAAAAAAATTCATCAAGATTACATATAACAGAATGCAATGATACAGGGACAAGAAGAGAACAGGGAAAAAAAATGGCTAACAGCGCCACCCTGGATGGAAGGCTCTGGTCATAAATGTAAAAAAGGCACAATCAGCGGACTAGGTACATAATATGTTAGTACATAATAATGGCATAATAGGCACCGCAGATGTCAATAATTACAGTAGTGAGGGTGAGTCTACAGGTATAGATAGGAAAGATGGGTCAGAATAGAAAAACCCATATCCCAAAGGGCAGAAAGCATCCAGTTTCTAAGTCAATGCCTAATGGCACAATAGAAGTCCATGTGAGACAAACCGGAATGCACATAATAAGGAGGGACTCACCACAATAACGAACCAAGAGAGAACCAGCCAGGATGGCGCCACCCCAACGCGCGTTTCGGCGTACCTTCGTCAGGGGGTAGCGCCATACTGAGGATCAGACATTTTAAAATCATGGTGGACCAATCACACCCCAGCATTTGCTCGTCCCCAGGTGCGCTGTCTCAGGCGCGCAATCACTCCGGGCAAACCACATCCGGACATCCCGAGCCCGGCGTCAAATCAGTGGCACGCCCCCCACGTGACAAGGCACATGATTGGGCGTGAATGACGTATAGACGCACAGGCCCGGGGCGCCGGAGGCGGCCCCAGATGACGCGCGCACGCATCACACTAGGGGAGGAGCTGCAGACACCCGTCTGCTGCGATGAAGGCCCAAACCTGAGAGCACTCCTGCGCACAAGAACAAAGGACAGAAGGAGACCAAAGGGAGGGGAAGAAAACAGAGAGCGAGAATGCCAAGTGTTATAGGTGGGCAACCAATGTGATGCATACTTGCATGAGTATAAATAACTCAAATACATGCGGTAGTGTGCCCAATACAATAAACGGCATCCGTTGATATACACATATATAGAAGATTATAATATACTTAGCAAATGCAAGTATCCACTAAAACAGTATATAAAGTGCAAGTGCATGTATGTGCATATTATACATAAATTGGCCTATACATGTCAAAACATTGTTGCCCATATCAATAAAATCCTATATATATAGTGTACACCCACAATTTAGTAAGTCTTGAATATACGGACAATGATGTCACAATAAAACATGAACATGTATAAAGACATATATATAATTCTGAAAATAGACCACATAATAAATTCATAATATAGGAAAAAAGGGAAAAAGTGAGACCTAATGAATGTGATAGAGGTGATGAACATTACGCATGAAGAGGATCATACCCTGATCCATGTAAGGGATCAGGGTATGATCCTTACATGGATCAGGGTATGATCCTCTTCATGCGTAATGTTCATCACCTCTATCACATTCATTAGGTCTCACTTTTTCCCTTTTTTCCTATATTATGAATTTATTATGTGGTCTATTTTCAGAATTATATATATGTCTTTATACATGTTCATGTTTTATTGTGACATCATTGTCCGTATATTCAAGACTTACTAAATTGTGGGTGTACACTATATATATAGGATTTTATTGATATGGGCAACAATGTTTTGACATGTATAGGCCAATTTATGTATAATATGCACATACATGCACTTGCACTTTATATACTGTTTTAGTGGATACTTGCATTTGCTAAGTATATTATAATCTTCTATATATGTGTATATCAACGGATGCCGTTTATTGTATTGGGCACACTACCGCATGTATTTGAGTTATTTATACTCATGCAAGTATGCATCACATTGGTTGCCCACCTATAACACTTGGCATTCTCGCTCTCTGTTTTTCTTCCCCTCCCTTTGGTCTCCTTCTGTCCTTTGTTCTTGTGCGCAGGAGTGCTCTCAGGTTTGGGCCTTCATCGCAGCAGACGGGTGTCTGCAGCTCCTCCCCTAGTGTGATGCGTGCGCGCGTCATCTGGGGCCGCCTCCGGCGCCCCGGGCCTGTGCGTCTATACGTCATTCACGCCCAATCATGTGCCTTGTCACGTGGGGGGCGTGCCACTGATTTGACGCCGGGCTCGGGGTGTCCGGATGTGGTTTTCCCGGAGTGATTGCGCGCCTGAGACAGCGCACCTGGGGACGAGCAAATGCTGGGGTGTGATTGGTCCACCATGATTTTAAAATGTCTGATCCTCAGTATGGCGCTACCCCCTGACGAAGGTACGCCGAAACGCGCGTTGGGGTGGCGCCATCCTGGCTGGTTCTCTCTTGGTTCGTTATTGTGGTGAGTCCCTCCTTATTATGTGCATTCCGGTTTGTCTCACATGGACTTCTATTGTGCCATTAGGCATTGACTTAGAAACTGGATGCTTTCTGCCCTTTGGGATATGGGTTTTTCTATTCTGACCCATCTTTCCCATCTATACCTGTAGACTCACCCTCACTACTGTAATTATTGACATCTGCGGTGCCATTATGCCATTATTATGTACTAACATATTATGTACCTAGTCCGCTGATTGTGCCTTTTTTACATTTATGACCAGAGCCTTCCATCCAGGGTGGCGCTGTTAGCCATTTTTTTTTCCCTGTTCTCTTCTTGTCCCTGTATCATTGCATTCTGTTATATGTAATCTTGATGAATTTTTTTACGACATAAATAAATATTTATAATTATTTCTATTTCTGGCGTCTTGAGCTCCATTTTCTCATTATTATGTGACAGTAGCTGCTCCCAGTCTATACCCTGAAATTCTGCCCTCAAATGTCACGGACGGTGTACAGGAAACAAGACAAAGCAACATGCATTTATGACTCACTGGATCCAAAGCTAAGGAACCATAAGGGAGACCCCTGCACAAGACCTAAGACTTTCCCTGGCTGCTCAGCCTATGCAACGATCCCAGAGGTGGATGGTTGCATATCCACGTACCTCGACTATATAACCCCTGAACACCCTACAATAGTGAGGGGACACGACCACCGGCTCCCTACACCAGACACGGAGGGAGTCAGGGTCACCTGGGATCCAGCAAACAGAAAATAGCAGATAAATGTTCAGCACTTAACTTTGTAGCAGACTGGAAAACAATATCAGCATGCACACACACTCCAGGAAGTAGTATAAGCCGCCCAGTAATGCATTATGGGGCGGAATTTAAAGGGATGCAATCAGTCCAACCACATGACAGCTGAGAGAGGCTAACGAGATGAGGAACTGAACATCACAACATAGAAACTCAAGGAGGAGGTTCTGAAAGGCTTCTGTCAGAGCTTCTCAGCTGTCTGGTTGTGACATCAACCCAGGGAAATTAGCCTTTTAAGAATGTTGTCATTGTATTTCTGAAGAACCATCATTCCATGCAGCTCCAGGCTCTGTGGTGTCACAGAAAGGTCTGTCTGCTACACAGTAGACTGCCTTCCTATGCTACACACAACATGCAAGAAAGCAGGGAAATGTCACAGACATACAGTACAGACCAAAAGTTTGGACACACCTTCTCATTCAAAGAGGTTTCTTTATTTTCATGACTATGAAAATTGTAGATTCACACTGAAGGCATCAAAACTATGAATTAACACATGTGGAATTATATACATAACAAACAAGTGTGAAACAACTGAGAATATGTCATATTCTAGGTTCTTCAAAGTAGCCACCCTTTGCTTTGATTACTGCTTTCCACACTCTTGGCATTCTCTTGATGAGCTTCAAGAGGTAGTCCCCTGAAATGGTCTTCCAACAGTCTTGAAGGAGTTTCCAGAGATGCTTAGTACTTGTCGGCCCTTTTGCCTTCACTCTGCGGTCCAGCTCACCCCAAACCATCTCGATTGGGCTCAGGTCCGGTGACTGATGAGGCCAGGTCATCTGGCGCAGCACCCCATCACTCTACTTCATGGTCAAATAGCCCTTACTTTCAAAGTTTTCCCAATTTTTCGGCTGACTGACTGACCTTCATTTCTTAAAGTAATGATGGCCACTCGTTTTTCTTTACTTAGCTGCTTTTTTCTTGTCATAATACAAATTCTAACAGTCTATTCAGTAGGACTATCAGCTGTGTATCCACCTGACTTCTCCACAACGCAACTGATGGTCCCAACCCCATTTATAAGGCAAGAAATCCCACTTATTAAACCTGACAGGGCACACCTGTGAAGTGAAAACCATTTCAGGTGACAACCTCTTGAAGCTCATGAAGAGAATGCCAAGAGTGTGCAAAGCAGTAATCAAAGCAAAAGGTGGCTACTTTGAAGAACCTAGAATATGACATATATTTTCAATTGTTTCACACTTGTTTGTTTTGTATATAATTCCACATGTGTTAATTCATAGTTTTGATGCCTTCAGTGTGAATCTACAATTTTCCTAGTCATGAAAATAAAGAAAACTCTTTGAATGAGAAGGTGTGTCCAAACTTTTGGTCTGTACTGTAAGTGATCTGCTTCATCCTCAAGACAGAGAACATCAAGTAGAAAATTGAGCTTCTCTTTTTACCTCGCTCACTTGTTGTTCCTCTGGAGGTTTTGTAACAGGAGGAGCAGGAGTAACTGGCAGAGGAACTGGCAGAGGAACTGGCAGAAGAAGACAATCAAGTTTAGAATAGGAAATCCTTAATAGACTATTGATCCAGCAATGAAAGTATTGTAGGACTTACCGGATATTTTGACCTAGCGTTGGATTGAGAAAACAAGAAGTTACTAAAGAAACTTGGGAGAAGAAACTGAACACTTGTTCTTACATCCGAGTCATTAACGACATTGATAGAATCTGAAGAATGAAATCCATCGAAAAACAAAGTACAGGTTACAGAATTACAACAAGTTATCAGCTTTAGGCAGTGACTTCTGATAATTTGGGGAGGGGATCGATCCATTGATCTTGTGCTGATTTTCAATGTCAGCTACTGTCTACAAGAGCTGTGCTAAGGTGGTAGTGATGTCTCCGAGGATCTCCTAGAGCCCTCCTGCATTATTCATGTTAAGGCCCCTTTAACACGATAGTTTTTTTGTTCTGCATCCGGTCTGAATTTTTTGCGGACCCACGTGCTCTCCGCATCCGTATGTCCGTACCGCAGTTCCGCAAAAAAGATGTCCTATTCTTGTCTATTTTGCGTACAAGAAGAATCATTGTTATAATGGTACAGCAAAAAAAATATGGATGCAACATGGACGTCATACAGACGTTATCCGTATTTTTTGCAGATCCACATTTTGCAGACCACAAAACACATATGCTTATTTATTCCCCTCTTCCTGACAGGCGCATTTTTTGTTTTTTTACTTACTTTTACTTATTTTTCCATTCAGTTATGTCATTTATTTTTGGTCCTTTTGGTGTTTTATGGAGCTTTATTTTTATCCAGCAATAGTTTGTATCCAATGCAAAGTCCTCGCATGATTTTCAAGTATGAGCTAAGTAGAGTTCAGCATTGGCCCTCAGATTACTCCGGCTAAAATATCTGCTACAGAGATCTATGGATAATAGCTGTGCTCTGACAACCATGGCTGTAGTGTCCACTATTTTGGGGTGCATAGGGTGTCTTAACTTGTTTACCACTAGGGTCTGGAATGCTTTTAGCTGGGTTACCTTGATGTCTCTTTCACTCACTGTAGCCATGCAAATCCTCCTCCTCTAGTTACATAGTTACATAGTTGATACGGTTGAAAAAAGACATAAGCCCATCAGGTTCAAGGAAGGGATAAACGGGGACACGAATCCCAGAAGGAAGTGAGACTCCGATTTCTACAAGTTTTCATAAGCATTAATGTTTTTTACTTTTAAGAATTCATCTAAAACCTTTTTAAAACCGTCCACTGTTCCTGCTGTGACCACGTCCTGAGGACGTCTATTCCACAGATTCACAGTTCTTACAGTAAAGAAGCTTTGACGCTTCTGGAGACTGAACTTTTTCCTCTCCAGTCGGAGGCAGCGCCTCCTTGTCTTTTTTGGGCATTTTACATGGAACTGTTTTTCGCCGTATTTTCTGTATGACCCATTTATATACTTGTATAGGTAATCATGTCCCCCCTTAGACGTCTCTTCTCAAGACTAAATAAATTCAATTCTTTTAATCTTTCTTCATAACTAAGACCCTCCATGCCCCTTATCAGTTTAGTCGCTCTGCTCTGTACTTTTTCCAGCTCCAGGGCGTCCTTTATATGGACTGGTGCCCAGAACTGAACTGCATATTCCAGATGAGGCCGCACCAACGCTTTGTAAAGTGGTAATATTACATCCCCGCCCTGCGAGTCCATGCGTCGTTTAATGCATGACAATATCCTGGTGGCCTTAGAAGCAGCTGATTGACATTGTGCTGTTATTTAATCTACCATCTACAAGGACACCCAAATCCTTCTCTATAAGTGACTCCCCCAGTGTTACATCACCTCCTATGACATATGAAGCACAGAGATTATTACTACCAAGATGCAGAACTTTACATTTATCCACATTGAACCTCATTTGACAAGTTGATGCCCAATCACTCAGTGTCCCGGTCAGCTTGTAGTTTATGGACATCTTCCATAGACCGTACAGTTCTACACAGCTTAGTGTCATCTGCAAAAATAGATATGGTGCTAATAATCCCGTCCTTTATATCATTAATAAATAAATTAAATAATAAAGGGCCCAGCACTGAACCTTGGGGTCACCACTTATAACCCGGGACCATTCTGAATAGGAACCATTGACCCCAACTCTCTGGACACGGTCCTTCAGCCAGTTTTCAATCCAATTACAAACTATACTTTCCAAGCCAATAGACTAAGGTCTTTACCTATTAAACGTCTATGAGGGACAGGATCAAAAGCCTTTGCAAAATCCAGAAACACTACATCCACAGCCGCCCCTCTGTCCAGGCTACTACTTACCTCACTACATCCACAGCCGCCCCTCTGTCCAGGCTACTACTTACCTCCTCATAAAAACAAATCAGGTTAGTCTGACAACTTCTGTCCTTGGTAAACCCATGCTGGTTATCACTTATAATATTATCTACAGTCACATACTCCTGTATATAGTCCCTTAAGAGTCCTTCAAACATTATTCCCACAACAGAAGTTAAACTAACTGGTCTATAATTACCTAGATCCTTTTTTGAATATGGGCACCACATTTGCCTTGCGCCAATCACTTGGCTCTGTACCAGTATCTAGAGAATCTTTAAAAATCATAAACAGGGGCACAGCAATGACTGAACTGAGCTCTTTAGGCACTCTTGGGCGTCATCCATCTGGACCCGGAGCCTTGTTCACATTTAACTTATCTTGGACCATATCTACAGTTAGCCGATTGGGTATATCACTGGATGTACTAACAGCCCCAGCACCACAGATATCAGCTGCTTTCTCTTCTTTGTATATACAGAGCTAAAATCCCATTTAGTATCTCTGCCTTTTCCTTATCTTCAGTGACTACCCCCCGCCCCCCCCCCACCATTATTTAGGGGACCTACCTGCTCGTACCTTGGTTTATTTAGCATTTATATATTTAAGGAATTTTTGGGGATTTGTTTTGGTCTCTTTTACCACCTGCTGTTTGTTTTGTATTTTTGCTAATTTAATCTCCTTTTTACAGATTTTTTAAAGCCCTTTGTAATCTTCAAACGCTCCAGGTGACCCCTCAGATTAGTAATTTTTTGTCTTTTATTGCCCTTTCTACAATAGCTGTAAGCCATGGGTGGTTTAATTTTAGCCATTTATACTTGTTACCTAAAGGAATACTTTTTCAGGGCAATTACTCAATGTGGATTTAAAGCTCACCCATTTATCCTCAGTATTATTATGTGACAGTAGCTGCTCCCAGTCTATGCCCTGAAATTCTGCCCTCAACCCAGGGAAATTAGCCTTTTAAAAATGTTGTCTTCGTATTTCTGAAGAACCATCATTCCATGCAGCTCCAGGTTCTGTGGTGTCACAGGAAGGTCTGTCTGCTACACAGTAGACTGCCTTCCTATGCTACACACAACATACAAGAAAGCAGGGAAATGTCACAGACATAAGTGATGTGTTTCATCCTCAAGACAGAGAACATCAAGTAGAAAATTCTCTTTGTACCTTGCTCACTTGTTCTTCTTTTGGAGGTTTTGTAACTGGCAGAAGAAGACAATCAGGTTTAGAGTGGGATATCCTTGATAGACTATTAATCCAGCGATGAAAGTATTGTAGGACTTACCGGGTTTTTTGACCTAATGTTGGATTGAGAAAAACAAGAAGTTACTAAAGAAACTTGGGAGAAGAAACTGAACACTTGTTCTTACATCCGAGTCACTGACGACATTGATAGAATCTGAAGAATGAAATCCATTGACTACAAAGTACAGGTTACAAAATCGCAACAAGTTATCAGGTTTGGACAGTGACTTCTAATATTGCAGGTTCTTTCTCCACAAGCCGATACGGGGAGCGATCAACCCACTGATCTTGTGCTGATTTTCAATGGACTCCTATGTCAGATGCCGGGACGTGGCCACGGCTTTGAGTGTCGAGACCCCAACTGATTGCTAAGATGAAGGAGCAGGAGTGGTCATCGATCGCAGTGACGATCGGCTCTTTGTGGAGCGGTGTACCCGCTCAGTCCATACATCCTTCTTCGGGCACAACGAAGGGGCACAGTGCTCAGCTGTCCCTTTATTTTTGCAGTGGTGGGGACTCAGCACCCAGAACCCTATCTATCACCAAGATACGTTGGCAATTATGTTGCCCTTTAATCTCCAACGAAGATATCTATTTGAGTTATTCAAACATGGAAGTGCCTTGAGACATTGTAGGCCTGCGCCTAGGGTGGCAGATACGCCGGGGTGTCACATTGTTCACTTGCATATCATTGTGCATCAGTTTCATGCAATTCTACAACATGGTCCCTGCTCTTTTATAGAAGTCCTCACACTAGGAATGCCAATGTCTTCCTGGTGCATCCTCCTATGCTTACCTTGGACACCCACTTCTTAGATTGCAGGTCCCTAATCCATTGATATAGGATTCCTCCCCATCCCCCATCCATTGATTACGACTGGAAAGCCTATAATGAGTCCTGAGTCATGATAACCAGGTGACGGACTCTATGGAATTTATAGGCTTTTATTGGCTCATTGGGTAATGGCCCAATGATTGCATCCCAGGGGGCCATTGGGCAGAGAGAAAAATACTTTTCCCCCGTCAAGCTCTATAGACGCCACAATCAAAATTGACTGTAGCATCTAATGGGTTAAACGTCTGAGAATGGAGATTTCCGCCCGTACAGCAGTTACAGCCGGGCTCCTGCTGTTGATAACATGGGCACATGATCATCGTGATGTACCTATACATCATAGTATGTACAGGTATTGTTTTTCTTTTGGGACTAGCTGATTGTAGGGGGTCCGGACACTGACTGAGACCCCAATATTCATCACTTGTCCGTCTGTGATAACCCTGAATCTCATCATGTCCCCTGCAAGATGTATTCCATACTACATAACATGCATCCCACAGAGATTCCCAATCAGATCAGGTCTACTTCAACCATACGGCAAATGTTGCACCTGCACCCCCCAGCCTCCAGAATTAAGATCCAGAGGACATTCGTCTCAAAGTGTGGTGGGTGCCAGGGGCAATATTCCCTTTCCACAGCATCAAAGTCTTTTGCCATAAACAAGCGGTACATTATTGACATTATCTTGCACGACCGTGATGGTTCTGGACCTTCTGAGATGGCTGGTGTCTTTCTTTCAGGGGCACTCTGATATTAAAGTATCCTCTCTGGAAGCTTTAACCTCAGAAATAAAGGTTCTCTGGACTCCGGCCCAATTTTCAGGAGCTTGCACATGTAGGTCTTGTCTGTAGCTCTGATCTGCTAAAGGCTACACTAACCAAAGGGTGGGCAAAAGTCCATCACCCTGGTAACCTAACCAAATCTGCTAGTGTTACCCATATATTGCCCATACACTGCTAGTAGGTATACACAGTGCAGGAAGAAATACGTGCTTTAATAACATTTTACTCTGAAACATTAAATTAACCCTTTTAGCAGTAATCAACTTTCTGCAGTAGTCTTCTGGGGCACTGGATTACTGTGTGAGGCACAATGAGGACCTTTCTGTTTGGCACTATATTTTGGAGAGGTCACTGTGAAGGCGTTGGGAGCACCAGGCGCAGCGCTGGAGGTTTGTGTAGAGGGTGGGGAAGAAGATGTGGCTGGAAGAAATGGTCACGGTGGTCCGAGTTTTAAAAATAGGTAGAATTGTTAAATCTTGAAGACCTTAGAAGATAATGAACAAGGTTCCCTCCGTTTCTGCTTCATTCACCTCTATGGGACTGACGGATACGACAGATTAAATATAGGAAAACCTAACTATTCCACTTCCTGCGTTATAGCAGTTCAGCTAAGCTTTTAGTGGTATGTCTTTTTGACTTTTGCAATAATAACAGAATTGCATTGTCAAGAGTGCAGCTCTGGAGTATAATACAGGATGTAACTCAGGATCAGTACAGGATAAGTAATGTATGTACACAGTGACTGCACCAGCAGAATAATGAGTGCAGCTCTGGAGTATGATACAGGATGTAACTCAGGATCAGTACAGGATAAGTAATGTATGTACACAGTGACTGCACCAGCAGAATAGTGAGTGCAGCTCTGGAGTATAATACAGGATGTAACTCAGGATCAGTACAGGATAAGTAATGTATGTACACAGTGACTGCACCAGCAGAATAATGAGTGCAGCTCTGGAGTATGATACAGGATGTAACTCAGGATCAGTACAGGATAAGTAATGTATGTACACAGTGACTGCACCAGCAGAATAGTGAGTGCAGCTCTGGAGTATGATACAGGATGTAACTCAGGATAAGTAATGTATGTACACAGTGACTGCACCAGCAGAATAGTGAGTGCAGCTCTGGAGTATAATACAGGATGTAACTCAGGATCAGTACAGGATAAGTAATGTATGTACACAGTGACTGCACCAGCAGAATAGTGAGTGCAGCTCTAGAGTATAATACAGGATGTAACTCAGGATTACTACAGGAATAAGGCTACTTTCACACTAGCTTTTTGCTGGATCCGGCAGAGTTCAGCAAAAATGCTTCCGTTACTGATAATAGAACCATCTGAATCGTTTATGAACGGATCCGGTTGTATTATCTTTAACATAGCCAAGACGGATCCATCATGAACTCCATTAAATGGAGTTAATGGGGGACGGATCAGTTTTCTATTGTGTCAGATTGTGCCAGAGAAAACTGATCCGTCTCCATTGACTTACATTGTGGGTCATGACGGATCCGTTTTGCTTCGCATCCCAGGACGGAAAACAAACCGTTTGGTATCCGGTATGAGAACAGAACAGAATGCATTTTGGAGCTCTCCGTTCTGTTCACTTATGTTTTGTCCTCACTGACAATGAATGGGGACAAAAGGGAAGCGTTTTTTTTTTTCCGGTATTGAGCCCCTATGACGGATCTCAATACCGGAAAACTAAAACGCTAGTGTGAAAGTAGCCTAATGCAAATTCAGAATCTTATCTTGTGGGTCACCAAAGGGATTCCTTCTTACTGTTCAGCTCTACTTATAGAAAGCTATATTGTAAAAAAAAAAAAAAAGCTAGTTTAGCAGAGAGAAGTCCATTACGGTACTTACTGGTCTTTTCCTCCTTGATTCCGCAGTTTCAGAAAGAAGAACTAAGAGGAGACAAACCACAAGAGCTGGCTTTCCTACCATGGTGAGACACAGGGCTTTCTGGTCAGCGTATCTGCTGGAATCACCTCCACCTGCCTTCTTATACTCTCATCCTGGAGCTCTTTTGTCTGGGGTGAACAGGTTAGAGGTGGAGCTCTGCAAACCACCCAACTATTAGACCCAACAGGGCCAGGTCAGATGACTATCTATGCAGGAACCTGGACATGCAAATCAGGAAGGAGAAGTGGGACTAGCAGAAGAAGCAGGAGGACCAAGGGTGCACAGAGTGACTCGGACTCACCTTCAGGGCATTTAACATCTCATTTGCATATGAATTAAAAGTAATTTTTCTCCAGAATGAAGCAGGAACACTAAGTGAAAAATATCATTACATCCAGCTGAGCTAGCCCTACAGGGCAGTGAACATGGCTGAGCAGTGAGTGGAGAGGTGGCCAACCATGAACAGCATGTTCTCCATTCATAATGGGGCTCTGCTCTTGACATAGCGGTGGATCCCAGAGGTTGACTTATCAGACTTTGATGGAACAGCCTGTTGATATGTCCAGATGGGAATACACCTTTAGCAAACTACATAGCAGACTTATAGAAACCAAAGACACACAATAAAAACAATGGACATTTAGATGTCAGAGAACATTCAGAAGTTGGGCAAACTCCAGAGGTTTGCGACCATTGCAAGGTTATGTTGGTGACAATGTCTCACTGATAACTGGCATGGCAGAGATTGGAATAGCTCCTTCATATATGCCTGTGAAGCTATCCATGATAGAATCTTATATGATGGAAAGTTTGAGAAATATATGATTTTTGAAAGGTTGGTTCTTGCCTTGCGGCATCAAGAGGACCAACCAATCAGACACCTATCTGGGAAAACTCCTTTAAATATAAGCTGTCTAACTTATGTAGAAGCGTTGAGTACAAGAGAAGAACCAATAGATTAATCAGTATAAATTATACTTGGTCAGAAAGGTGACCACGGGAGGTCCTCTACTGGTCCTGAGATCTTGGGGAACAATTATATTTTTATTGAAACATTACATGGCACCCATTAAAAATGATAGGACATAGGAGATTTCATCAGGGGTTGCGAGTCCTCCAGAGCCAAGAGTCTCTTCTATCAGCTCACATTGTCCTGATGGGTCATAGAGGAAGGAGTCATGGCCTTCATGTCCATCTGTGTTCTAATGATTCTGAATTCCCTCATTAGATACAGTTGCAAGAAAAAGTATGTGAACCCTTTGGAATGATATAGATTTCTGCACAAATTGGTCATAAAATGTGATCTGATCTTCATCTAAGTCACAATAGACAATCACCGTCTGCTTAAACTAATAACACACAAAGAATTAAATGTTACCATGTTTTTATTGAACACACCATGTAAACATTCACAGTGCAGGTGGGAAAAGTATGTGAACACCTAGACTAATGACATCTCCAAGAGCTAATTGGAGTGAGGTGTCAGCCAACTGGAGTCCAATCAGTGAGATGAGATTGGAGGTGTTGGTTACAGCTGCCCTGCCCTATAAAAAACACACACCAGTTCTGGGTTTGCTTTTCACAAGAAGCATTGCCTGATGTGAATGATGCCTCGCACAAAAGAGCTCTCAGAAGACCTACGATTAAGAATTGTTGACTTGCATAAAGCTGGAAACGGTTATAAAAGTATCTCCAAAAGCCTTGCTGTTCATCAGTCCACGGTAAGACAAATTGTCTATAAATGGAGGACGTTCAGCACTGCTGCTACTCTCCCTAGGAGCGGCCATACTGTAAAGATGACTGCAAGAGCACAGTGCAGACTGCTCAATGAGGTGAAGAAGAATCCTAGAGTGTCAGCTAAAGACTTACAAAAGTCTCTGGCATATGCTAACATCCCTGTTAGCGAATCTACGATACGTAAAACACTAAACAAGAATGGATTTCATGGGAGGATACCACAGAAGAAGCCACTGCTGTCCAAAAAAACATTTCTGCACGTTTACAGTTTGCCCAAGAGCACCTGGATGTTCCACAGCAGTACTGGCAAAATATTCTGTGGACAGATGAAACCAAAGTTAAGTTGTTTGGAAGAAACATACAACACTGTGTGTGGAGAAAAAGAGGCACAGCACACCAACCTCAAAACCTCATCCCAACTGTGAAGTATGGTGGTGGGGGCCTCATGGTTTGGGGGCTGCTTTGCTGCGTCAGGGCCTGGACGGATTGCTATCATCGAAGGAAAAATGAATTCCCAAGTTTATTAAGACATTTTGCAGGAGAACTTAAGGCCATCTGTCCCTTTTACTGTATGGGTTAGCTCTGTTGTATATTCCTGAAGACTTGTTTATGTCTGAAAAAACTGCTCAGTCATTTCCCTACACTTGTATTGAGTGTATCCGTACAAGTCTATGACATAGTGAAATTGTAACATTATTTCTGTTTTGGCTGTGCTTCTCCACTAGTCTGCAGATACTGACCAGTGTTTAGTAGAAGAGACTCTGACAGACTGCACAAGTGACAGAAGGTGATGCTGAGAAGGGGATACTCTGCCACAGATCTTGGGTCACCAGTTCTTTGACCAGAGGGCCAGCCAGACAACTGAGCCATAGACCCTGGGCCACTAGGCCTTTGACCAGCCTTCTGATAGACACAGCTAGCTCAGACCTTTCCTCAGCACATAACCTTCTTCTGCCAGGGAGGAGAATGGAGAAGCAAGCTCAGTGCACTGCCTGTACTGTTTTGCACTTTAGTTCCTCAAATGAAGAAGCACTCTGGTTTACTGCAGACCCCGACTCTCTGGACTTAGTTTCCATTGGGGTACATCACACCTTACCATCCCCTCCGTAAAGCAGCAACACGTAGTGACACCTGACCATGACATCCAGGGGACCAAGCTTAGCATTGGAAACACCCCAAACCTGGTTACATCATGTGGACGGCCGGGTGTGTCACTTACCTGGGAAGAGATGGCACTAGGTGCACTATGGGAAGAAGACAAGCCGGCGGAGGCAGTGTGATGCTCTGCAGGAAACCTTGGGTCCTGGCATCATGTGGATGACACACATACCACCTACCTAACCACTATACAGACAAGTACCTACTTACCCCTTCATGCCAGTGGTGCCCCCTAATGGCAGTGCCCTCTTTCAGCAGGATAATCCTTCGACCACACTGCAAAAACTGTCCAGGAATGGGGGCGATGGCTTGTCTCCAAATCCCCAGATCTCTCAGATCTCACTTCAGCAAATGGCATTTATCATGTAGAGAAAGTTAATTCCAGGCACCTACTAATGTATTGTAATTCTCCATATTGCTTCCTTTTCTGGCATCATAGATTTTTTTCATCACATTATACACGGCTCGTTTCCAGGGGTTATGATGACCACCCTGCAATCCAGAAGTGGTGGTCGTGCTTGCACACTGTAGGAAAAAGCGCCGGCCTCTCTGCTGATGGGACCGTGCTGATGGGACTGTGTAGGCCATCTCTTTTTTTCTATAGTGTGCAAGCACGACCACTGCTGCCGAATTGGAGGGTGGTCGTAACCCCTGGATATGAGCAGTGTATAATGTGATGGAAAAATGAATCCATCCAGCAAAGGAGGCAATATGGACAATCACAATACATTAGTAAGGACCTGGTATTAACTTTCTCTACATGTTAAATGCCATTTCCTGACGTGAGAGAACCCCTTTAATGCTATAGGTCAGGGATGGCCAACCCACGGCTGTCCAGCTGTTGTAAAACTACAACTCCCACCATGCCCTGCTGCATGCTGATAGCTGTAGGCAGTCTGGGAATGCTTGGAGTTGTAGTTTTGCAACAGCTGGCGGGCCGCAGGTTGGCCATCCCTGCCATAGATGATCAGTATACATCATAGCACTTTATGGAGGTCTAATACCCGGCACCGCATGGATGCAGTTTGCGCCTCTATTCAGAACACTGTACGGTATATTTCATGCCACAACATTAAAGGGGCACATAATATCCGCAAATCCGTCCCTCCTTTTACAGCTTTGTGTCTTTTCAGCGCCATTACGGGCGCTCACAATTCTTCCAGTATACTGTGATCCCGGTATTGTTCCCATCGCCCATACCACCGGTGCAGAACGCTCGGTTTCTAAAACCGTCATTGCACTAATTGGGTGCATTATTACCAAAGGGGGTGAAAAGGGGCAAATACAGACTTAGAACCTGAAGCAAACATTGTGCAATAACGAAGAAAAGACGCCATGAATAACAGCCTCGCTGTGCCGGCAGGGAAGGGGCCGGTGCGTAAGGTTCACAGTGACACCAGCGGCAAATCATCACCGCACAATGGAAGACAGGCATTGTTCTGTTCAGACGGGGCATTGTTAGTTTGTCATGTTAACCTGCTTTGTCACAGCCCGGCTATGGCAGTGCCCTGCGTGATTCCAGCACTACGCCCTGCAGACATTTTAAAACTTAAGTTTCTTAAAGGAGAACTTTGCCTCCAAGACTCATTTACAGCAACTCATGGTTGAAAGAAGCAGAAAAAAAAAAAAAGTTTCATTTTAATTCTGCTGCATTGACTTTGAGTTTCCGATGTGCTTTCTTCTCCATTCACCTCCAAAGCTGAACGAAGAAATTAGAAGTGCAGCTCATTAAAGAGTTTACACAGGACTGGAAAAAACATGGCTGCGACTCTACCCCATTCATTTCATTGGAACGGAGCTGCAGTACCAGACACAGCCTGTAGACAGGCGTGGCGCTGTGAATGGAAGAAAGCAGCCATGTTTTTTTTTACCAGTCCTGTACAAGCCCCTTAAGGGCACTCAGATAACAGTACGGTTTATTGCATACGAACGTGTGCGCCCCGTGGCCGTATTGCGGATCCACAATACATGGGCACCGTTCTGTGTGCATTCCTCATCACGGATGCGGACCCATTCACTTCAATGGGTCCGCAAATCCGGAGATGCGGAATGGTGCGGAACAGAACCCTACGCAAGCACTACGGAGTTTCGTCCCGTCCCGTACTTCCATTCTGCAAAAAGATAGAACATGTCCTATCTTTTTGCGGAACGGCCGGATCGCAGACCCATTAAAGTGAATGGGTCCGCGATCCGCTGCGGCTGCCCCATGGTGGGTGTTCGTGCATTGCAGCCCGCAGTTTTCGGGTTGCAGCACGGCCACGGGGCGCATGCGTTTGTGTGCGAGAGGCCTTACACTTTTGGACCTGTTTCACTTGGTCATAACATGGGGCATTCTAGCGTCCGAGTTCTGGTGACATCAACCGGCACCCTGTGGTCCTACTGGACCAAACATTATCAAACAAGGTGACAGACCCCACAACTAATAATGACGTATAGATAAACTGCTTCATGTTTTCAAAAGCAATTTAAAGCAGCTTTGGATGTGACTGGAGGAGAATGGAACAAATACAAGTTAACATAAGTACAGGCAGCGTGTCACTGCCACGGCTGTGATGTGGTTAAAAACTACTTGCCGTCACTGTTTTCAGACACATCATGGTTGCGTCAATGCAGCCCCATTGGCTTTAGCCTAAGTTGTTCAGTTCACCTCCAGTCACATTCAAAGCTGCTGGCTTGCATCTTGTTATAGACATTTAACAATCATTTTTGCTCATTGAAGGGGATGTCCGGAATGGCTTACCAGGAAAAGAATTAGGCTTAAAGGGGTTTTCCAGGCTCCTGATATTGATGACTTTTCCTCAGGATAGGTCATCAATATCCGATCATTAGTGGTCAGACAAGCCCTCACCCACTGATCAGCTGTTCCCTGCAGCTTCCGTCTCTGGAGCTGGCTCTTGAATGGAGCAGGGAGCAGACAGCTCCGTTCAAAGTGTAGTGGCTATGCTGGGTACTGCAGCCCAGCTCCTATTCACTGCAATGGCACGGCCACTACACTTTGAACGGAGCTGTCTGCTCCCTGCTAGCTCCAGTGGCGCAAGCTGCAGGGAACAGCGGATTATGGGTGGGGGGGGGGGGGGGGGAACTTGTCTGGATCCCAAAGATTGGATATTGATGAATTGACCAGTATCAGGAGCCTGGATCATTTTGCGCAAAGTACGCCATACGATAGGCGGTATAAAGTTAGAGAATAGTGTCACCAACAGCACACCAACATGAGCCACTGTGATAAATTTGGCGCATCTGTAGGCTGGATTGGTAAATTTGCCCCATTGATCCCCAGCGATCAGCTATAAGCAGTATTTCTATTTTCCTGCAGCGCCACCACTGGAGAACCGAAGCATTACTGTTTCCATTCAAATCCACGGTCTCCTATATCAGAACTCTAAAGAGTCAATGTCCCATTAGTTTTCCGATGCCCAGGATAGGACATCAATGTTTGATTGATGGGGGCCGACCCCAGACCCATACTGATCATCCCAACGAAAGGTCACTTAAATGGGACAACTGGAACCAATAGCTCAGGGCTGCTTTAACCATAGGACAAATGGTGCACCCGCAGTGGACCCCCCCGGCAGCAGCTTCTGCAGGACTTGGATACAGTGGAATCCTATTGTGGAACCCGTCAGCTCCATGCTGCCATATACTGTTGTAGTCATCAGGCCTGCACCCTACTGATCACAGGCCGGCGCCATGCGGGGATGTCACTGTCAGTGCAGACCACAGAATAAGTTTCGGACTAGCCGGAGATAGCCAAGTGCTGTGAATGGAGCATCAGCGGATATCTCAGATGCAGAACGGGGACCCAATTCTCGTGAAGGGTTGGGGTCCCACTGATAAGACACTTAACCCCTACCTTGCGGATAAGTAATAAGTAGAGTTTCTAGGTAACCTCCTTGAAGGCCCACCCCTGGGGCTGCCTAGCCATGACCATGTAAACACCCCAAAATGCCCACAAAACTTTCATAAACTGATGACTTTTCAAAAACTTTCCCAAACCGCGCCGCATGCCAGCCAGCGCAACCCTTTACTGGGAATCTTGGTGAATATGGATTTGCTGCAGCCACCACTAGGGGGAGCTCTCTGCATATATGATAATACAGCTGCCAATGGGATCATGATACTGCAGACCCTAAATATATATCTCCTACGTGTCCGTGATACACAGTCTATTCTGCTGCAAGGTTATGCTCTGCATACATAAGGACACATTGCCTTGCTCGCTTTTAAATTGGGCTGTTAGACTGCACGTCCATAGCGGAGTCCGTTTATACTGAAGTGATTGCCGTACTAAGTCCAAGTGGAGAATATATTGATAGGAATGTCGAGGGGATCACCCGATGCCCCTTGTCCCACACGCAGGGTGTACGGCGCACTCCAGCACGTGCCAAGTACAAGTATGCAGGGTTGATGCGACTTGTTCTTTGCTCTTTTGTATTTTTTATTTTTTGGGGTTTTTAATTTCTGCCTCATTACAAAAGCGTCTTTCGCTGCGTATGAGAAATGGCTGATTGTTCGTGGAAATCCTTCTCAGCTTGTTCTGCAAACACAAAGGATGGCGCGGCTCCCGAAGAGTGACAACAGCGACATAACGACGGCGAGGTCGGTGAGCAAACAGCAATTCATCATCTAATTACACCTCTGAGGGCGTAACAATAGGCAGCTGGGCCCAGGCAGCGGCGGCACGCGCGGCTTTACAGGCTCATTTCATTTTGACTACAATGATGGGGGGAGTAATACTCAGAGAAAAATCACCGTGATCTGTGACCAAGACCGGCCTCTGTAAAGATGGCGCCTGCACAGGAGCGGAATGGGTTCCATAGTGGCAGTTCAGGAGCTGAGCAGGTTCATGATCAGAGACA
This sequence comes from Bufo gargarizans, assembly GCF_014858855.1. Classification (NCBI taxonomy): domain Eukaryota; kingdom Metazoa; phylum Chordata; class Amphibia; order Anura; family Bufonidae; genus Bufo; species Bufo gargarizans. Next base: position 6,826,331 of record NC_058089.1, on the reverse strand, counting down.
ACTCTGATCACGGACGTTTAACTCCTCAGGTGCCATGGTCGATTGCGGTTTATATGATCGCTAGAACGCCGTCCTATGCTTCCCCATTTAAAATGATCGGTGGTCACGCAAGCGCGCTGCGGGGCTGACTGAGATAGGTGAACGCTGGTACTGTCTCCGGCATTCCCATAGAGTGAAATGGAGCAGCGGACATGCATATGTCACGTGTCATAGCTGGCACCCAGGGCACAGACCGCACCCCCTTGGCACGCCACTGAGCATGGGTCCCAGTTTTCAGGATTGGCAGGTGCCCCAACAGTTGTACCCCCCCGCTGATCCGGACACTTATCTCCTATCCAGTAGACAGGGGGTGAGTTGTCATAATGGGACCAGCCCTTAAAGGGGTTGTCTGGGTTTCCCCACTCAGCCGCACTGACATACTCCGATGCTCTCCCTTGCCTTGCCCTGTATCGCGCAGGGCTAGGGCTTTTTATGGAGATCCGGTGACGTACCGGGTTCTCCATGGGTATGCTAGGCGGAGGCTACCGCCTAGCAGTGAGCCCGGTGACGTCACCATGGGTAAGCTAGGCGGAGGCTCCCGCCTAGCAGTGAGCCCGGTGACGTCACCATGGGTATGCTAGGCGGAGGCTCCCGCCTAGCAGTTAGCCCGGTGACATCACCATGGGTATGCTAGGCGGAGGCTCCCGCCTAGCAGTGAGCCCGGTGACGTCACCATGGGTATGCTAGGCAGAGGCTCCAGCCTAGCAGTGAGCCCGGTGACATCACCATGGGTAAGCTAGGCGGAGGCTTCCGCCTAGCAGTGAGCCCGGTGACGTCACCATGGGTAAGCTAGGCGGAGGCTCCCGCCTAGCAGTGAGCCCGGTGATTTCACCATAGGTATGCTAGGCGGAGGCTCCCGCCTAGCAGTGAGCCCGGTGACGTCACCATGGGTATGCTAGGCGGAGGCTCCCGCCTAGCAGTGAGCCCGGTGACGTCACCATGGGTATGCTAGGCGGAGGCTCCTGCCTAGCAGTGAGCCCGGTGACATCACCATGGGTAAGCTAGGCGGAGGCTCCCGCCTAACAGTGAGCCCGGTGACATCACCATGGGTAAGCTAGGCGGAGGCTCCTGCCTAGCAGTGAGCCCGGTGACATCACCATGGGTAAGCTAGGCGGAGGCTCCTGCCTAGCAGTGAGCCCGGTTACATCACCATGGGTAAGCTAGGCGGAAGCTCCCGCCTAACAGTGAGCCTGGTGACATCACCATGGGTAAGCTAGGCGGAGGCTCCCGCCTAACAGTGAGCCCGGTGACATCACCATGGGTAAGCTAGGCGGAGGCTCCTGCCTAGCAGTGAGCCCGGTGACATCACCATGGGTAAGCTAGGCGGAGGCTCCTGCCTAGCAGTGAGCCCGGTGACATCACCATGGGTAAGCTAGGCGGAGGCTCCTGCGTAGCAGTGAGCCCGGTTACATCACCATGGGTAAGCTAGGCGGAGGCTCCCGCCTAGCAGTGAGCCCGGTGGCTTCAGCGCCGTCCTAGCCTCTAGAACAACAGTGTAATAAATCTAAACAAAAAAGCCTTTGTCCTAGGACTAGGGAGAGCATCTAAGCAAGAACTGCTCCGATGCTCATGTCAGAGGGGCTAATTGGGTGAAAAGGGGATATGAACCCAGACAACCCCTTGAAGGGAACGTAGTGATTTTGCCATAGACTGCAGTCTATTAATATAAACGATCCTATTTAGACATGTTCAAAGTTTTTAAAAATCAAATAAAACCAAATCATAAATTCAAATGACCCCTTTCCAGATATAAGATGAATAGAGTTGAGCGGACACCTGGATGTTTGGGTTGAAGTCAATGGGGACCCGAACTTTTCGGCACTAAAAAGGCTGTAAAACAGCCCAGGAAAGGGCTAGAGGGCTGCAAAAGGCAGCAACATGTAGGTAAATCCCCTGCAAACAAATGTGGATAGGGAAATGAATTAAAATGAAAATTAAATTAAAAAAAATTAACCAAAATCAATTGGAGAGAGGTTCCATAGCAGAGAATCTGGCTTCACGTCACCCACCACTGTAAGAGTCCATTCTCAGATATTTAGGCCCCGGCACCCAGGCAGAGGAGAGAGGTCCCGTAACAGAGAATCTGTCTTCATGTCAGCAGAGAATCAGTCTGCATGTCATAGCAGAGAATGAGGCTTCACGTCACCCAACATTGGAACAGTCCATTGGCATATATTTAGGCCCCGGCACCCAGACACAGGAGAGGTTCATTCAAATTTGGGTAGCCTCGCAATATAATGGTAAAATGAAAATAAAAATAGGATTGAATGAGGAAGTGCCCTGGAGTCCAATAATATATGGTTATGGGGAGGTAGTTAATGTCTAATCTGGACAAGGGACGGACAGGTCCTGTGGGATCCATGCCTGGTTCATTTTTATGAACGTCAGCTTGTCCACATTGGCTGTAGACAGGCGGCTGCGTTTGTCTGTAATGACGCCCCCTGCCGTGCTGAATACACGTTCAGACAAAACGCTGGCTGCCGGGCAGGCCAGCACCTCCAAGGCATAAAAGGCTAGCTCTGGCCACGTGGACAATTTAGAGACCCAGAAGTTGAATGGGGCCGAACCATCAGTCAGTACGTGGAGGGGTGTGCACACGTACTGTTCCACCATGTTAGTGAAATGTTGCCTCCTGCTAACACGTTGCGTATCAGGTGGTGGTGCAGTTAGCTGTGGCGTGTTGACAAAAGTTTTCCACATCTCTGCCATGCTAACCCTGCCCTCAGAGGAGCTGGCCGTGACACAGCTGCCTTGGCGACCTCTTGCTCCTCCTCTGCCTTGGCCTTGGGCTTCCACTTGTTCCCCTGTGACATTTGGGAATGCTCTCAGTAGCGCGTCTACCAACGTGCGCTTGTACTCGCGCATCTTCCTATCACGCTCCAGTGCAGGAAGTAAGGTGGGCACATTGTCTTTGTAGCGTGGATCCAGCAGGGTGGCAACCCAGTAGTCCGCACAGGTTAAAATGTGGGCAACTCTGCTGTCGTTGCGCAGGCACTGCAGCATGTAGTCGCTCATGTGTGCCAGGCTGCCCAGGGGTAAGGACAAGCTGTCCTCTGTGGGAGGCGTATCGTCATCGTCCTGCCTTTCCCCCCAGCCACGCACCAGTGATGGACCCGAGCTGCGTTGGGTGCCACCCCGCTGTGACCATGCTTCATCCTCATCCTGCTCCACCTCCTCCTCATCCTCGTCCTCCAGTAGTGGGCCCTGGCTGGCCACATTTGTACCTGGCCTCTGCTGTTGCAAAAAACCTCCCTCTGAGTCACTTCGAAGAGACTGGCCTGAAAGTGCTAAAAATGACCCCTCTTCCTCATCCTCCTCCTCCTCCTCCTGGGCCACCTCCTGTTCCATCATCGCCCTAAGTGTTTTCTCAAGGAGACATAGAAGTGGTATTGTAACGCTGATAATGGCGTCATCGCCACTGGCCATGTTGGTGGAGTACTCGAAACAGCGCAACAGAGCACACAGGTCTCGCATGGAGGCCCAGTCATTGGTGGTGAAGTGGTGCTGTTCTGTAGTGCGACTGACCCGTGCGTGCTGCAGCTGAAACTCCACTATGGCCTGCTGCTGCTCGCACAGTCTGTCCAGCATGTGCAAGGTGGAGTTCCACCTGGTGAGCACGTCGCATATGAGGCGGTGAGCGGGAAGGCCGAAGTTACGCTGTAGCGCAGACAGGCGAGCAGCAGCAGGATGTGAATGCCGGAAGCGCGAACAGACGGCCCGCACTTTATGCAGCAGCTCTGACATGTCGGGGTAGTTGGGAATGAACTTCTGCATTACCAAATTCAGCACATGCGCCAAGCAAGGGATGTGCGTCAAATTGGCTAGTCCCAGAGCTGCAACGAGATTTCGCCCATTATCACACACCACCAGGCCGGGCTTGAGGCTCACCGGCAGCAACCACTCGTCGGTCTGTTGTTCAATACCCCGCCACAACTCCTGTGCGGTGTGGGGCCTGTCCCCCAAACATATGAGTTTCAGAATGGCCTGCTGACGTTTACCCCGGGCTGTGCTGAAGTTGGTGGTGAAGGTGTGTGGCTGACTGGATGAGCAGGTGGAAGAAGAGGAGGAGGAAGCCGAGAAGGAGGAGGTGGCAACAGGAGGCAAAGAATGTTGCCCTGCGATCCTTGGCGGCGGAAGGACGTGCGCCAAACAGCTCTCCGCCTGGGGCCCAGCTGCCACTACATTTACCCAGTGTGCAGTTAGGGAGATATAGCGTCCCTGGCCGTGCTTACTGGTCCACGTATCTGTGGTTAGGTGGACCTTGCCACAGATGGCGTTGCGCAGTGCACACTTGATTTTATCGGATACTTGGTTGTGCAGGGAAGGCACGGCTCTCTTGGAGAAGTAGTGCCGGCTGGGAACAACATACTGTGGGACAGCAAGCGACATGAGCTGTTTGAAGCTGTCTGTGTCCACCAGCCTAAATGACAGCATTTCATAGGCCAGTAGTTTAGAAATGCTGGCATTCAGGGCCAGGGATCGAGGGTGGCTAGGTGGGAATTTACGCTTTCTATCAAATGTTTGTGAGATGGAGAGCTGAACGCTGGCGTGTGACATGGTTGAGACGCTTGGTGACGGAGGTGGTGGTGGTGGTGTTGGTGGTACATCCCCTGTTTGCTGGGCGGCAGGTGCCAACGTTCCTCCAGAGGCGGAGGAAGAGGCCGAGGCGGCAGCAGCAGAATAGGCCGAGGCGGCAGCAGCAGAAGAGGTAGCAGGGGGAGCCTGAGTGACTTCCTTGGTTTTAAGGTGTTTACTCCACTGCAGTTCATGCTTTGCATGCAGGTGCCTGGTCATGCAGGTTGTGCTCAGGTTCAGAACGTTAATGCCTCGCTTCAGGCTCTGATGGCACAGCGTGCAAACCACTCGGGTCTTGTCGTCAGCACATTGTTTGAAGAAGTGCCATGCCAGGGAACTCCTTGAAGCTGCCTTTGGGGTGCTCGGTCCCAGATGGCGGCGGTCAGTAGCAGGCGGAGTCTCTTGGCGGCGGGTGTTCTGCTTTTGCCCACTGCTCCCTCTTTTGCTACGCTGTTGGCTCGGTCTCACCACTGCCTCTTCCTCCGAACTGTGAAAGTCAGTGGCACGACCTTCATTCCATGTGGGGTCTAGGACCTCATCGTCCCCTGCATCGTCTTCCACCCAGTCTTGATCCCTGACCTCCTGTTCAGTCTGCACACTGCAGAAAGACGCAGCAGTTGGCACCTGTGTTTCGTCATCATCAGAGACATGCTGAGGTGGTATTCCCATGTCCTCATCATCAGGAAACATAAGTGGTTGTGCGTCAGTGCATTCTATGTCTTTCACCGCTGGGGAAGGGCTAGGTGGATGCCCTTGGGAAACCCTGCCAGCGGAGTCTTCAAACAGCATAAGAGACTGCTGCATAACTTGAGGCTGAGACAGTTTCCCTGGTATGCATGGGGGTGATGTGACAGACTGATGGGGTTGGTTTTCAGGCGCCATCTGTGCGCTTTCTGCAGAAGACTGGGTGGGAGATAATGTGAACGTGCTGGATCCACTGTCGGCCACCCAATTGACTAATGCCTGTACCTGCTCAGGCCTTACCATCCTTAGAACGGCATTGGGCCCCACCATATATCGCTGTAAATTCTGGCGGCTACTGGGACCTGAGGTAGTTGGTACACTAGGACGTGTGGATGTGGCAGAACGGCCACGTCCTCTCCCAGCACCAGAGGGTCCACTAACACCACCACGACCATGTCCGCATCCCTTACTAGATGTTATCGTTCACCACAACAACAAAAATATTATTTGGCCCAATGTATTGTATTCAAATTCAGCTGAATATAAATTTGAGGCCTAGTATTTAGGCGCTGGGTGACAGGTATGGGTTTAGTGACAGAATTAGACTTGGAAATGCACAGTAGCGGGTGTGTGTGAAGTTATTCTGAATGACCCAATGTGCACCTTGAATATTATATACCCTTTTAGGGATAGATTTCAAATAGCTCTGATATAGCAGAAACCACTAAATTAGGAAATTGCTAAATTGGGAATTGTATTTCAACCCAGAACAAAAAATGTGCTTTGACGGACACTAAATAACTTGCCCATCCACAACAGGACAGCGGTAACGACAGATGTAGCGGGATATAAATTTGAGGCCTAGTATTTAGGCGCTGGGTGACCGGTATGGATTTAGTGACAGAATTAGACTGGGATATGGCCAAAAAATAACCAGACTATTGCTGGTTAAATGCACTTGGTGTGACAGCTTGACCAACCACACTACTGAGGGTTAAATGCACTTGGTGACGGGCGCAGCTTGCCCCTGATTTAGTATATGGCCAAAAAATGAACAGACTATTGCTGGTTAAATGCACTTGGTGTGACAGCTTCACCCTGATGTAGGCTTTAGCCAAAAAACAACCACACCATTGAGGGTTAAATGCACTTGGTCGCAGCTTGTGCTGGCGCACCACAAGACACAAAATGGCCGCCGATCACCCCAGAAAAAAGTGACTGACAAACGGTCTGGGCAGCCTAAAAACAGTGAGCAATTGAGTATCAGCAGCTCAATGATGCACAGCTGCAGATCGATCAATAATCAAGTCCTTTGGAGGAGTTAATCTGCCTAATCTCGCCCGAACGTCGCAGCCACAACCTCTCCCTACGCTAATCAGAGCAGAGTGACGGGCGGCGCTATGTGACTCCAGCTTAAATAGAGGCTGGGTCACATGGTGCTCTGGCCAATCACAGCCATGCCAATAGTAGGCATGGCTGTGATGGCCTCTTGGGGCAAGTAGTATGACGCTTGTTGATTGGCTGCTTTGCAGCCTTTCAAAAAGCGCCAAGAAAGCGTCACAAAAGCGCGAAGAAAGCGACGAACACCGAACCCGAACCCGGACTTTTACGAAAATGTCCGGGTTCGGGTCCGTGTCACGGACACCCCAAAATTCGGTACGAACCCGAACTATACAGTTCGAGTTCGCTCATTCCTAAAGATGAATAAAAAATAAAAAATAATAATAATTAGTATCATATCCAAAAACGCCTAAGCTATTAAAATATAAAAGTATTTATCCCATATGATGCAAGCAGTAATGTGAAAAAAAATCTGAAAGGCTGAATCGCCATATTTTTGGCTGCCACATCTCCCTCCAAAATATTGATAACTTTGGCGCATCGAGCGCCAGTTCTAAATGTAAGTGAGCTTCCTCGCTGTCTCACATTTAGACCATGTTCTAGGCCTAAAAACAGGTGTAGAAAATGATGAATGAGACGGGCCGGCCGGCCCCTCCCCCTTTCCCGCCTACGCCACGCCCAGTTTTTTTTTAGACCTGGTGTCGCAATCTGCACCTGAAATACACCTAATACAGGAAAGTAAATGACCCCCTATATGTACCCCAAATGGTACCAATAAGAACTGTAGATCACTCTGCCAAAAACAAAAAACACAACCCTCACATGGAAATCAAAAAAAGCCATGGTGTCAGAATATGGCAATTTTTTTTTTTTTATATTCGTTAAAACATGAGAAAAACAATAAGTTTGGTACTGACCTGCAGAGTGATGGGATCATGTCATTTTTACCCATAACACAAAGACGGAATAGCATTTTCCCCATTTTGGTCAATGTATTTATTAAAGGGGTATTCCGAGCTCAACACTTTATGGCGTGTGGGGGTCCGATGTCTGAGACCCCGTAGATCCGGAGGATGACAGGGCTACAGAGCTGTGGCTCCCTGACCACATGCTGGGCAAAGAACACTGAAGTGAATGGGACAGCGCGGCCGGGAGCGCTGCTCTGCAGGGACAGGCAGTGGAGGTCAGGCCAGTCACAAGTGATGGCATAACCTCCTGCACACGAACCTGTGCGCCACCGCGGGGCAGCTGCAGCGGATCGCGGACCCATTCACTTTAATGGGTCCACGATCCGGCCGTTCCGCAAAAAGATTGGACATGTTCTATCTTTTTGCGGAACGGAAATACGGGACGAAACCCCACGGAAGCACTCTGTAGCACTTCCGTAGTGTTCCGTTCCGTATCTCCGGATTTGCGGACTAGTGATGAGCGGCATAGGCAATATTCGAATTCGCAATATTTCGGGAATTTTGGGCTGAATATTCGCCATAAATTTGCAAATTCGAGAATTCGGGATCTCCAGTCATTGTTGCAAAAATCGCCAATGTAATATATTCGCAATTAATTCACGATAAATTTGCGATAAGAATATTCAACATTATTCGCGAACACGGATATATAGCACTATATTCTAAATATTCGCGAATTCTCGAAGTGGCAATATTCGCGATTCGAATATTTGCGCTCAACACTATTGCGGACCCATTGAAGTGATGTGGAATGCACACGGAACGGCGCCCGTGTATTGCGGATCTGCAATACGGCCACGGAGCGCACACGTTCGTGTGCAATAAGCCTAATATCTAGCCGTGTCGTCCCACTAGTGGCTCTTCCTGGTGGAATCACAACTCTCTCCAACATGCTGGGAGTTGTGGTTCTCAACCATAAACTTTAGGAATAACCCGTGTCGCGCGGCCCCCGTGTTGCTTAGCGACATCTCTGTTTCCATGAAACATCAGTTTTTGGAGTCTGGGAACGCTTTATTTTTAGACCGCTGGATCCGATCCTCTGTTACATATTTCATGGAAACGGCGCCTCGCCAGCTGTCTGCTTTTTTAGGTGCTTGGTAAATTGTGCTGCAGATAAAATCCACACAAGAGGACGTGACATTGACACGTTCTGTCAGGTTTTCTTTACTTGTCTGCATTGATTTATATTGCACTGGAAAGTATGGCGGTCGGGTCACTTAGACCCGTGCGCTGCTAAATCTATGGCTGCATGCAATCTGCATGTCAAATAAACAATCAGAGGCGGGCAGGACAGACAAGAGGCGCCATGTATCATACCTGTAGCTCATGCTGCTGTTACGGGGTACAGGTCCCATGCCCTTTGCCATCTACAAATACCAGGTTCTTCTGCCCTGGGGGGGGCCAAACCTTTGTCATGGGGTCGCCTCTCTTCTGTCTACACCACTGATACCTTGTATATTCTATCTGTAAACAACATTCACACAATTGTTACAATGTACCAATGTCCTTCCTGTGAAAGTAGCAGGATTAGTAAATAGGATTGGATACATTCTCAATACACTTGAAGGGGTTGCACACTTTGGATGATACTTTATGGCTACAAAGTCTCCTAAAGAGCAGCGAAGACCTGGGAGAAACTTACCGGCGTTTTTTGTGTAGAATAAAATAAACCCCTCAGCACTAGATGTCAGTGCAGGTTCTCATTCATTTAAGTCATAGTATTTCAGTAGTAATAAGTCAGAGCGACTTCTCTAGTCATCTCACTGGCTTTCTCAATGACACTGACTTGTACAAAAAACCTCTGGCATTAAATACTGGTGGTGACACGTTCTTCAGTCAACATAATCAACACAAGGTCTAGGACCTCGTGGAGGTAAGATGTTGATGGCTATTTGCATGACTGAAGCAATTAGGTGTGCTTAAACTGCCCCAGGAGAGGTGTTAAAACAGCCTTGTAAGTGGCAGACGACAGATGTCGCAGCCTCCTCTCCAATTAGACATAAATAGCTTCTTTCACACTTCTCTTGAGGTTTTCATCCTCGCTGTGATCAAACGAGTGTCCTTTGTCCTTAAAGAGGTTATCCAAGACTATTAAATTCCTGGTCCCTGCACCGCTACTGCTGCTCCTCCCTGTGCACGGATGTAAAATTCCGCTGTCGGGGGGGGGGGAGGAGCAGCCAACGGCAGGCGGGGAGGAGCTTCCCTAGCATCACCCGCTAGGGAGGCTCCTGCCCATCACCGCCTGCCCCCCCCCCCCCCCAACACTGGATGTTTTTAGGTCAGTGTTTTTTTTTTTTCATGCTTTGGGAGTTTTTTCCCCCTCCCTTTTTAGCATGTTGGCTCATAGACATAAGTAAAAAAAATATCCCCTTGATTAATGGCATACTATACTGTACATACTTTGTACCCCCTCTGTGCCAAACTGCTGAATTACTTAATTACACTAATTTTGCTAATTTCCACATTGTAGGCTGAAGCTGGAAGCACACATTCAGTTTTTGGTGGAAGTGGAAATCCTTCTTTTAAATTTCCCATATCATTTGAATCCACTTCCAGCTTTGGCTTAAAAAAGTATGAAAAGCTGCGCCCATATGTGGGATACCAGCGTCACTCTGTAGCTGCCTGCCTGTGCTCCTAGCATCCACTAGGTGGCAGCACACACTCTAGCACAGCTCCACTGTATCCATACCGCCATCTCCAGTGCAGCCCTACAAACGTTACCCAGTCTAATATCTCTGTTACTGCGCAGGTTTACATTACAACTGCACACCGGAGCGCTGCAGACATTATATATGGACCCTCCCTTACAGCGACTGTATGATTACTATTGGTCAAGGTAAATTTAGCAATTTAGCAAAATGTATCCAGCAGAGAAGTCCTGCTTGTTTCTCCACTTCTGGTCATCTCGGATGGGTGATATAACTTTACGCTTGGCTAACGTATTCTGGCATCGTGCATTGTATATAGCGGCTGTGCTTGGTATCGAGCTCAGCCCCATTCACTTCTATGAGGTTGAGCTGCGCCTAAGTCACGTGATCGATGAATGTGAAATCACCGGTCTAGGAAAAGCTGGAGAAGGCCGCGGCACTCACAGGAGCCCCGCTGCCTTCTCAAACAGCGGATCGGCGGGGGTTCTGGGTGTCGCACCCCCACCCATCAGATACTGATGACCTATCCAGAGGATAGGTTATCAGAAGTGTTGAGCGAATCGAGTAGGGACAGACATGACAAGCGCTAGGCACAGTGATTAAGAAAGCCTTTAATAGTGAAATATTAGATAGGGAGAGTGCAGGGACATTGTAGGGAGACTTTAGGAAGACTTTTTACACAGTATAGGGAGATCATAGGGAGAGTGCAGGGACATTGTAGGGACACCATAGGGAGACTTTTTACACAGTATAGGGAGAGTGCAGGGACAAATTGAATAGTGCCCCCCTTGGTTAATAGATAAGCAATTCTTTTATACACCTTGATTCTGTTATTGGGGGTGAAATAGCAGTCTAGCACTACTGTTATTGGGGTGCCCACATTGTTTTATAGATAAGTAATTCCATTAGGCCTTGATTCTGTAATTTGGGTTAAAAAGCGGTCTAATAGTATTGCTATTTTACACTTATAGTTACTGAAAGGTATGTCCTACAGACAGGTGCCAGGGCCTTTCAAGGGAACGGGCAGTGGCAAAACTGAGTTGCCAGTGTCATCCAGCGGTCGTGTTTTGACCAGCAACCCAGCTGTCCTTGAATGGTTGACTCGGTGTTCAACATCATCTTAATTGACATCAGCCACCCCCAGCCAAGAATGGGTGGGTTCCTCTGACACGCTTAGTTGGCATGGCCCAGGAACAAGCTCTGTGCCCCCACCTGCCTCTGTCATTTTCTGTCCCTCAGCTTGAGAAGTATTGTAAGCCATCGGCTTTGCTCCATCCTTCAGCGAGGACGAGATTCTAGAGGATAGTCAGCAGCGAGTACTGCCCAGCCAAGATCTGGAGGAGAGCCAGCAGGGTGGTAGCATGAAGGGGAGTCAGCAGTGTGAGGTCTGGAGCCAAACGTGCCCCGGGTAGACCGTCTGCTACTCAGGAGCCTACCTGTCCTGAAAGAACTACGATTCACGGGTCCGTGGATTCAGCGGCAGCAGGCAGTCAGCAAGGAGTGGTGGGGGAAAAATGGCATACTCACCGGAGTGGGAAATTTTCATCAAGCCGCCAGATGATGTCAGCGTGGTCATTTGCAGATTCTGTGGGCTGAAGGTGAAGCGTGGCCAGGATGCCAATGTTGGCACCATGGCTCTGCGTCAACACATGCAGCATCACCATAAAAGGGAAAACCGTGGCGCTAATGTAGTGGTACTGCCCGACGCAGCAACCGCTGCATAAACCAGTGACCCGCAACCCTTTTCCTGCAGTCAAGGCTCCACCACCTCAGCCAAAGGGAGTTGTCTATCCTTCCCATCATCTGCTGGTCCTGATGCTCCTGCTCCTCGTCAGTCATCGATCACCGAAGCGATTGCCAAGAGACAGCAGTATGCGTGCACTCATCCAACAGCGCAGAAGCTGAACCTGCTCCTGGCCAAAGTTGCTGGTGCTGCAGTCCTTCCCTTTCTAAGTGGTGGACTCTGCACCTTTCAGAGAACTGATGGCTTGTGCTGAGCCGAGGTGGAGAGTCCCAAGCCGTCATTTGCCAAAAAGCCATGAACAAGGCCTGGATTGCCCCTGACTTCTCTACTCCACCAGAGGAAAGCGGCTGAACATAAAGGCACTTTACATGTGGCTTTTATTTTACAATCTTTTAGAGGGTCAGCTCACCAGCAGGCCCTCTCCTACAATCTTTTAGAGGATATACCAGAAGAAAAGAAAAATCCAGCACTTTCAATGTTGATTTGAAGCCGTAACTTCTTTATTCCGGTGGATACTAATATTACAGCTGTTCACATCACAAGCGGTAAAAACACGCGGTCTTGTGTCAGTCGACGCGTTTCAAACTTAGCAGTTATTATTCATGACCCGACGGCTGATCATTTGCAAAGCAGGTGAGTTGGATCCTCTCTCCTTCTTAATCTTTTAGAGGGTCAGCTCACCAGCAGGCCCTCACCTACAATCTTTTAGAGGGTCAGCTCAACTGCAGGCCCTCACCTACAATCTTTTAGAGGGTCAGCTCAACTGCAGGCCCTCTCCTACAATCTTTTAGAGGGTCAGCTCAACTGCAGGCCCTCTCCTACAATCTTTTAGAGGGTCAGCGCAACTGCAGGCCCTCACCTACAATCTTTTAGAGGGCCAGCTCACCTGCAGGCACTCGCATGTAATTTTTTCGATGCTCAGATCAACAGCAGACCCTCACCCCTAATGTTTTTAAGGGTCACCAATCATAATTTTTCAAGGCTGTGTTTGATGCCCTCCTTTATGTGTAATAAAGGGTGTATTAGAGTGCCGGTTCCTTGTAATTTTTGGCAGGCCTTTCACTTTATATACAAGTAAATATACAGGAAAGAATGTTTCCTAACAATTTTTCCTCCAAAATCGGTTTGGTGCGTATTATTGTCAGTCTGTAAAAGTGGCGTACTATTCGGACAACATCGTTCCCAGACGTGACCTGGGACTGGGAGTCCAAGATGCATCCAGACATCCTTCCCACTGTTTCCAAACCATTTCCATAAATTTCTGACCTTTTCTTATGAACCAGACGCCCTCCCCTCTTCAGAGTGCCTGGTTTACGGCTCGGGTTCTCATATTGACTTCCATTGTGCTCGGTAGAGAATCCCGAGGTGTTCGACCCAAGCACTTTGGTGCTCGATCAACACTAGTAAAGGTGAATTAGGTGTGGATCAACCAGAATTTCCACATGCCAGTGCCTGATACATCAGACTAGATCATTCTGGGTGCCACACCACCTGCCTCAACCACTATTCTGATGCTGCCATGGCCTGATACCACACACCTGCTGCCCTACCTTCCCACTCTGTCCCTGGGCCACTACAGTCCCTGTTTGGCCTTGTTGACATCACCATTTCCCATAGACAAGTATGGAGGTTGGCGGACTTTGGGATATAGTTGTGGGTCCTAGAGGTGACTAACAACATGCCACCAACGTCTCAGATGAAACAACCCCTTTAAGTCAATGGGGTTAGATGCTGCTCCCTGCATGGCGGGCGGCCGGCCGCCACTGTGCAGGGAAAAACTGTAAAAGCTAAATCAGTCCTCCAGACCCTTCATTCTTAGGATTGACAAGAGTCCATAGACTAGACCCCCACAGATCATAAAATGATAGGCTAGCTCAGAGATGGCCAACCTGTGTGTAAAACTACAACTCCCACCATGCCCTAGGTGTAGGCAGTCTGGGCATGCTGGGAGATGTAGTTTTGCAACAGCTGAAGAGCCTCAGGTTGGCTGTCCCTGGGCGAGCCCAATGATTTCTCATCTCTGGATGATGTGGGAATTCCATTTTAAAGTGCACCCTACCGATTTCCACTGGGATCGCCCCATATTATCAGGGCATTCCCAGATTTTGCACCCTTGCCCATTTCTTGCCCCACTTCCTTAAGAAGATTAACCTGTCTTCCAGCTTCATGGTGGACCCGTCATTCCCCAGTGTCCATCCAAACCGGTCACCTGAAACAACCCTTGTTAATGACTTACTTCTTTGTCCAAAGGTCGCTGCTCGGCATGTATTCCGCTTCATCCACCCGTGGAGACCGGCACAGCTGCTGCAGACTTCTTTTTCTTGCCAGCAAAATTGTAACCGTCCTCTCCAATCTAAGTCCGATCACTGGAAGAGCTTAAAGGGGTTTTTCGGGAATATATAATTTCTAACAGCATGCCTCTCATACTTACCTGCTCCTGCGATTCCATCTTCCGGTCCGGGGTTTGATTTCTTCCTCCACCGCCATGGTCACCTGATCCTATTCAGCCAACCGCTGGCTTCAGTGGTGACATGCTTCTTGTGGACACATCACCACCGAAGCCAATGGTTGGTTGAGGAGGATCAGGTGACCATGATCAAGGCGGAGAGAAAGAAAACAAACCCAGGACTGGAACTAAGAGACGCGGGAGCCAGTGGAAGACTGGAGCAGGTAAGTATGATGGTTTCAGTAAGGGAGGGGCTGCCAGCTCCTGTGACTTTATGTATTCCCAGATCACCCCTTTAAGATCAGAAGGCTCTGCCACCAAATATGCAGGGGCGACCAGAGAGGCGCTTAAACTTCAGAGTCACGGCTTGGTTCCACCATAAATAAATACAAATGATAGATAGATAGTAAAAAATGTACTTAGCAATTATAAATAATTTATTAAAATAAATAACAGCTGTAAAATAGTATTTCATTGATAAAATAAACAACAGGTTTTGGCGGCGGACCATGCCTTCCTCAGGTATGAAACGTGATTAAAGAAGGTCTCCTGCAAGGACTCATCGGAGGAGATGTGTCAAATCTGATGCAAAGGAAAAATCGAGTATTTCTCCAGAGCAAGAAAATAGGTCAGAATAAAAAAAAAGGAAAATACCCCAACCAGGGACCCTTGCCTCTCGTCACACCAAGAAGTTATCAAAAATGGTGCAAAACTGAAATGGGGTGCTCCTTAATGGGAAAGGGGCGTGCACACGGATGTGCAAATTCTGGCATAAAATTCAGTTACAAATTGATAACATTGATGCATTTCTAAATAGTCCTAGATAATTACACCGTGCGCAGGACTGACAATATGACCCAATGTATTTATCCATAATAAGCCACCTGTAATGTCACCTTCCTAAGGACAGGAATTCTGCCATAATACTGCTCCTATGTACAGGAATATAACTACTATAATACTGCTCCTATGTACAGGAATATAACTACTATAATACTGCTCCTATGTACAGGAATATAACTACTATAATACTGCCTCCTATGTACAGGAATATAACTACTATAATACTGCCTCCTATGTACAGGAATATAACTACTATAATACTGCCTCCTATGTACAAGAATATAACTGCTATAATACTGCCTCCTATGTACAGGAATATAACTACTATAATACTGCTCCTATGTACAGGAATATAACTACTATAATACTGCCTCCTATGTACAGGAATATAACTACTATAATACTGCCCCTATGTACAAGAATATAACTACTATAATACTGCTCCTATGTACAAGAAGATTACTACTATAATACTGCTCCTATATACAGGAATATAACTACTATAATACTGCTCCTATATACAAGAATATAACTACTATAATACTGCCTCCTATGTACAGGAATATAACTACTATAATACTGCCCCTATGTACAAGAATATAACTACTATAATACTACTCCTATGTACAAGAATATAACTACTATAATACTGCTCCTATGTACAAGAATATAACTGCTATAATACTGCTCCTATGTACAGGAATATAACTACTATAATACTGCTCCTATGTACAGGAATATAACTACTATAATACTGCCCCTATGTACAGGAATATAACTAATATAATACTTCCCCTATGTACAAGAATATAACTACTATAATACTGCCTCCTATGTACAGGAATATAACTACTATAATACTGCCCCTATGTACAGGAATATAACTAATATAATACTTTTCCTATGTACAAGAATATAACTACTATAATACTGCCTCCTATGTACAGGAATATAACTACTATAATACTGCCCCTATGTACAAGAATATAACTACTATAATACTGCTCCTATGTACAAGAATATAACTACTACAATACTGCCTCATATGTACAAGAATATAACTACTATAATACTGCCTCCTATGTACAGGAATATAACTACTATAATACTGCCTCCTATGTACAAGAATATAACTACTATAATACTTCCCCTATGTACAAGAATATAACTACTATAATACTGCTCCTATGTACAGGAATATAACTACTATAATACTGCCCCTATGTACAAGAATATAGCTACTATAATACTGCCTCCTATATACAAGAATATAACTACTATAATACTGCCTCCTATGTACAAGAATATAACTACTATAATACTGCCTCCTATGTACAGGAATATAACTACTATAATACTGCTCCTATGTACAAGAATATAACTACTATAATACTGCTCCTATGTACAGGAATATAACTACTATAATACTGCTCCTATGTACAAGAATATAACTACTATAATACTGCCCTCTATCAGCTATCATATGGACATGCACAATGTATGACATTTCCAGCACAGATGTGTAGGGGTTAACTCCAGTATCCCTCGGGCTATGTTGTCAGTGCTGCAAGGGTTAAAAGGTAGGAGCTGTAGACAGCACTGCAGGGGATAATAGGCAGGAGCTGCAGGCAGCAGTGCAGGGGTTAATAGGCAGCAGTGCAGGGGTTAAGGGCGCTCTGCCGGTGCTCGGGGGTCCGGCTCTGCCCCGCACACGCCGGTTCTTCCTCCGTCCCCGTCATTTCCTGTGGAAGAAGATGGTGGTCACAGCTGGCGGCAGCAGCAGCGGCGGCGGCGGCGGCGGAGGGGAGAGGAGGAGCCGGCACCGCTGAGAGCAGACCCCACACACCCACCTGGAGGGGACACCACCCCCACCCGGGGCCGGGGACCCCCTAGTCCGGAGGCGCCCGGAGCGGTGAGTTTTCCGCACTAGCCAATGTGGCGAGTGGCCCGACGGGCGAGTACGTGGCGAGCAGTCGGACAGAAGGACGCCGACTCCCCGAGAGTGAGCGCCCGGCACTGACACCACGTATCGGGGGGCTGCTGGGGGCCGGGGGTCCCGGGGACAGGTATCAGCGAGCACGCGCATCGCCTCTCACCCCTGCGCGCCCCCGACGCTCTTGTTACACTCGATACATCGTAGCGCTCCGCCTCCTTCACGTGAGTGACAGTGCAGCGGCCAATGGCATCGAAAGGGGCGGGGTCGGGTCGCCATTGATTTGTCGTGAGATGGGCGGGGCTGATGTAGGAAGGGGCAGGGCCTCAGGCCAGGTGGGCTCTGGGTGCAGCTTGAGAGAAGAGGCCCTGTGAGGTCAGGGTGTCATATTCCTGTTGTGTGTGCAACATCCGGCCCGTGGCGCTCACACCCTGCACATTACTCCATGTGTACTAGTACTGGGTATATAATACTCCCTGCACTGTACATTACTCCATGTATACTAGTACTGGGTATATAATACTCCCTGCACTGCACTGTACATTACCCCATGTATACTAGTACTGAGTATACAATACTCCCTGCACTGTACATTACTCCATGTATACTAGTACTGGGTATATAATACTCCCTGCACTGCACATTACTCCATGTATACTAGTACTGGGTATGTAATACTCCCTGCACTGCACTGTACATTACTCCATGTATACTAGTACTGGGTATATAATACTCCCTGCACTGTACATTACTCCATGTATACTAGTACTGGGTATATAATACTCCCTGCACTGCACATTACTCCATGTATACTAGTACTGGGTATGTAATACTCCCTGCACTGCACTGTACATTACTCCATGTATACTAGTACTGGGTATATAATACTCCCTGCACTGCACTGTACATTACTCCATGTATACTAGTACTGGGTATATAATACTCCCTGCACTGTACATTACTCCATGTATACTAGTACTGGGTATATAATACTCCCTGCACCCCACTGTACATTACCCCATGTATACTAGTACTGGGTATATAATACTCCCTGCACTGTACATTACTCCATGTATACTAGTACTGGGTATATAATACTCCCTGCACTGCACATTACTCCATGTATACTAGTACTGGGTATGTAATACTCCCTGCACTGCACTGTACATTACTCCATGTATACTAGTACTGGGTATATAATACTCCCTGCACTGCACTGTACATTACTCCATGTATACTAGTACTGGGTATATAATACTCCCTGCACTGCACATTACTCCATGTATACTAGTACTGGGTATATAATACTCCCTGCACTGTACATTACTCCATGTATACTAGTACTGGGTATATAATACTCCCTGCACTGTACATTACTCCATGTATACTAGTACTGGGTATATAATACTCCCTGCACTGTACATTACTCCATGTATACTAGTACTGGGTATATAATTCTCCCTGCACTGTACATTACTCCATGTATACTAGTACTGGGTATATAATACTCCCTGCACTGCACATTACTCCATGTATACTAGTACTGGGTATATAATACTCCCTGCACTGCACATTACTCCATGTATACTAGTACTGGGTATGTAATACTCCCTGCACTGCACTGTACATTACTCCATGTATACTAGTACTGGGTATATAATACTCCCTGCACTGTACATTACTCCATGTATACTAGTACTGGGTATATAATACTCCCTGCACTGTACATTACTCCATGTATACTAGTACTGGGTATATAATACTCCCTGCACTGCACATTACTCCATGTTTACTAGTACTGGGTATATAATACTCCCTGCACCGCACTGTACATTACTCCATGTATACTAGTACTGGGTATATAATACTCCCTGCACTGTACATTACTCCATGTATACTAGTACTGGGTATATAATACTCCCTGCACTGTACATTACTCCATGTATACTAGTTCTGGGTATATAATACTCCCTGCACCCCACTGTACATTACCCCATGTATACTAGTACTGAGTATACAATACTCCCTGCACTGTACATTACTCCATGTATACTAGTACTGGGTATATAATACTCCCTGCACTGTACATTACTCCATGTATACTAGTACTGGGTATATAATACTCCCTGCACTGTACATTACTCCATGTATACTAGTACTGGGTATATAATACTCCCTGCACTGCACTGTACATTACTCCATGTATACTAGTTCTGGGTATATAATACTCCCTGCACCCCACTGTACATTACCCCATGTATACTAGTACTGGGTATATAATACTCCCTGCACTGTACATTACTCCATGTATACTAGTACTGGGTATATAATACTCCCTGCACTGTACATTACTCCATGTATACTAGTACTGGGTATATAATACTCCCTGCACTGTACATTACTCCATGTATACTAGTACTGGGTATATAATACTCCCTGCACTGTACATTACTCCATGTATACTAGTACTGGGTATATAATACTCCCTGCACTGCACATTACTCCATGTATACTAGTACTGGGTATATAATACTCCCTGCACTGCACATTACTCCATGTATACTAGTACTGGGTATATAATACTCCCTGCACTGTACATTACTCCATGTATACTAGTACTGGGTATATAATACTCCCTGCACCACACTGTACATTACTCCATGTATACTAGTACTGGGTATATAATACTCCCTGCACTGTACATTACTCCATGTATAGTAGTACTGGGTATATAATACTCCCTGCACTGTACATTACTCCATGTATACTAGTACTGGGTATATAATACTCCCTGCACTGCACTGTACATTACCCCATGTATACTAGTACTGGGTATATAATACTCCCTGCACTGTACATTACTCCATGTATACTAGTACTGGGTATATAATACTCCCTGCACCACACTGTACATTACTCCATGTATACTAGTACTGGGTATATAATACTCCCTGCACCGCACTGTACATTACACCATGTATACTAGTACTGGGTATATAATACTCCCTGCACTGTACATTACTCCATGTATACTAGTACTGGGTATATAATACTCCCTGCACTGTACATTACTCCATGTATACTAGTACTGGGTATATAATACTCCCTGCACCACACTGTACATTACACCATGTATACTAGTACTAGGTATATAATACTCCCTGCACTGTACATTACTCCATGTATACTAGTACTGGGTATATAATACTCCCTGCACTGTACATTACTCCATGTATACTAGTACTGGGTATATAATACTCCCTGCACTGTACATTACTCCATGTATACTAGTACTTGGTATATAATACTCCCTGCACTGTACATTACTCCATGTATACTAGTACTTGGTATATAATACTCCCTGCACTGTACATTACTCCATGTATACTAGTACTGGGTATATAATACTCCCTGCACTGTACATTACTCCATGTATACTAGTACTGGGTATATAATACTCCCTGCACTGTACATTACTCCATGTATACTAGTACTGGGTATATAATACTCCCTGCACTGTACATTACTCCATGTATACTAGTACTGAGTATATAATACTCCCTGCACCACACTGTACATTACTCCATGTATACTAGTACTGGGTATATAATACTCCCTGCACCGCACTGTACATTACACCATGTATACTAGTACTGAGTATATAATACTCCCTGCATTGTACATTACACGATGTATACTAGTGCTGAGTATATAATACTCCCTGCACTGTACATTACACTATGTATACTAGTACTGAGTATATAATACTCCCTGCACCGCACTGCACATTACACCATGTATACTAGTACTGAGTATATAATACTCCCTGCACCGCACTGTACATTACACCATGTATACTAGTACTGAGTATATAATACTCCCTGCATTGTACATTACCCCATGTATACTAGTACTGAGTATATAATACTCCCTGCACCGCACTGTACATTGCACCATGTATACTAGTACTGAGTATATAATACTCCCTGCACCGCACTGTACTTTACACCATGTATACTAGTACTGAGTATATAATACTACCTACACCGCACTGTACATTACACCATGTATACTAGTACTGAGTATATAATACTCCCTGCACCGCACTGTACATTACACCATGTATACTAGTACTGAGTATATAATACTCCCTGCACCGCACTGTACATTACACCATGTATACTAGTACTGAGTATATAATACTCCCTGCACCGCACTGTACATTACACCATGTATACTGCTACTACTACTGTGTATTTAATGCTTCCTCTGTACTACTACTGTGTATATAATACTCCCTGCATATACCGCACACCCTGCACTCCACCACCTCTGTATATTACACCAAGTATACTACCACTACTGTATATTCAATACTCTCTGTATATACCACACACTCTGTGTAACACCTTCTGTATATATATATATTACACCATGTATACTTCTAATGTACTTGTCATGCCCTGTATACTACTGTGGTATATATAATACTCCCTGTATACTGCTCTTGTATATACAACACACTCTGTACAACCTGTGTATATATCTATCACCCTGGATACAACTACTCTATATATACTGTTTATTACTATGTCTGCATGTTATGGAGCGTCCGGCCCATATTAGAGCCGCTGTGTCTTATTTTTGGGGGACAAGGTGACAAAAAAATGTAGAATCGCTTGTTTTTTTTTTTTTTTCTGTCACCGCACAGGAGATATTATTAATATTTTAATAGTTTGCACTTTTTCGGGGGTGGCGATACGTAATATATTATTATTAAATTATTATTATTATCGCTGAACCTCGATAATTAATCCTACAGGTGCAGTACCTGAGGGGTTAATTGACAGGGGTCGGCGGGATCCCTGTCATTGAGGCTGGGTGATACGGCCGGCACCCGTCGTGTACATTTGTATTTGGGGGTTAATTATATTCATTGGTGGCGCAGAGGCCACAGGACCCCCGACCCCCTCAGTATTATAATCGCTGGCGGCAGCTTCACGGCCCCTCCCCGTAAGGCCTCATGCACACGACCCTTGTTCTGGTCCGCATCCGAGACCCAGTTCTGGCGGCTCGGACTCATTCACTTCAATGGGGCCGCAAAAGATGCGGACAGCACTCCATGTCCTGTCCGCATCCGTGGTCCGCAAAAAAATATAACCATCTGTGTTTTGCGGACCGCAAAACACACAACAGTCGTGTGCATGAGGCCTAATACTTTCATTGATGGCAGTGGCCATCCTCACGGGAGTACTGCTGTGTAATGCCCTGTGAGTACTTATAGCCCCCTGTGCCAAAGTGGTCGCAGTGAATTCTGATGATTTAAAGGGACGCTCCGCTTTTCCACGATATGAAACTTATAACCTTCCAGATGAAACATTTGTTCAGTTCAAGGCTCTAAACGACTTCTCTCCCCCCCCCCCCTCCTCCCCCGAGGCCGCGTTTAGGGAAGTGAGCGACTTTCGCAGGGAGGCCGAAACTGTCGCCTCTAACTGCACTTTGTGGTGAGCCCTGCAAAAACCAGAGGGGAAGCGGGCTTTCTGATACAACAGGAAGACCCTTTGTGGGGAGCCGTGCGGAGGGAACGGTTTCTTTACTTAAAGGGACACTAACCCCCAAAAAATCCGTAGCGAAGTATAAATCAGGTTCAGTTCCCCTTTAACCTGCCTATTGCTCAGGGGCGGTAATTGCTCTCCTTCAGGGCTCATGCACATTAACATATTTTCTTTCCGTGTCCGTTCCGTTTTTTATTTTTTTTGCAAACTGTATGTGGAACCATTCATTTCACCGGGTCGGCAAAAAAACCCCGGAAAGTTACTCCATGTGCATTCCGATTCTGTATGTCCGTTCCGCCCAAAAAATAGAACATTTCCTATCATTGTCCATAGGACTGTATTAGGGGCCGTCTGTTCCGTTCCGCAAAATGTCATCCGTGTTTTTTGCAGATCAGTTCTTTTTTGCGGACCGTGTGCATGAGGCCTAAGGAGACGAGGACTTAGCGGCCGTGTAGCATGTGCCGTGGTGGCGCGTGCCAAGCGTACTCTGCACCAGGGGAATCCTCTCCGCGTATAGCGGCGTTCTTATGCTGATGATGTCACTGCTGCCTATTTATACAGCTACTCGCGCTGGTGCATTATACAGTGAATTAACTAAACTGGAGTATACTGGGCTGAGGGGTCACCTGGTGCCAAGGGAGGGGGATGGGGAGGGGGGGGGGTGTAGAACAAGTCGAGAACTGCCGCTCAGGTGGAGAGGTTGGAAGCTGCATTCCTGAGCGTCGTGAGAAGACACAGGCCGCGCCGCAACATGTCACATACCAGCGGTAACCATCCCCCCCCCTCCGCTCCGTGTCTGCTCATTGCTACCTGTGTGTAAAACACTAACATGGGCCTCCGCCTGCCGAGCCGCGGTCCAGTGTGAACATGAGTGTAACATGTCTGCCTCTTCACTTGCAGGACACCATGAGCGACGGTGGCAAGGAGTGCCGGGTGGTGTATAGCCCCAACCTTGGGGACCTCATGAGGGCGAAGACAGAACTGGGGTCACCAGTCGAAGAGAGGAAGTACAGCAAGCAATGGTGAGTCCACTGAAGACCGCGCGTCCGGAAAATACGGCTGTGAATGGGGAGCGTAAAGGTGACCGCTCCCCATTCGCCGCTAGGGGACTCCCGAAAACAGCCAGGCGCGCTTAGCGATGAACGGAGCGCATGCCGCGCATGTGCAGTGCGCTCTCTCCTAAACTATGGGGGATCCGCGCCTATCTGACATCGATGGCGTATCCCAACGTTAGGCCATCAATGTCCAGGGCTTCTCACAGCTGGGAGTTTGCTACAGTTGTATCCGGTCTGGGTGTTCACCGCAGCAGCAGCAGCACAGGTGTCTCTCCTGCCCTGATGG
This sequence comes from Bufo gargarizans, assembly GCF_014858855.1. Lineage (NCBI taxonomy): Eukaryota > Metazoa > Chordata > Amphibia > Anura > Bufonidae > Bufo > Bufo gargarizans. The sequence continues at coordinate 6,802,214 of NC_058089.1, read as the reverse complement.
TTTGTTACAATGTTTCAATCCGTGCATAGTATTCTAAATAAGTATCAGTCTGCAGGCGCTGAGGATTACCGCCGCCGCCGGATGCTACTGGAGCGAACCCTCAGCTGTCAAAGGCATTGATTTTTACAGGTACTAGGGTTGTAATGATACAATCCACACGAATCATGGTTTTAAAATGGATAGACTGGGGGAGGGGGCGAGGGGGGCCTCCGACGCGGTCGAAACCCGGAGCTAATATGGACGACCCCTGGGATCTGACCGCTATTAGTTCACAGGTGATGTACTGACATATACATGTACAATACATTATTGATAAAAAAAAAAAAAAAGTTTAATAGCTGCAAAATAATAATATATAATATAAAAATAATATTTAAACCTACAATAAGTCCCAAAATATAATTTATTTATTTATAAGATAATATACACAATTGGTATAGGCACGGCCTGTCCGACAGATCAGTGTTTCCCAACCAGTGTGCCTCCAGCTGTTGCAAAACTACAACTCCCAGCATGCCCTGACAGCCAAGGCATGCTGGGAGTTGTAGTTTTGCAATAGCTGGAGGCACACTGGTTGGGAAACACTGCGACAGATGTCGGGGAGGTCGGAGCAGTTGCATTTCAGCACCCAATCCTCTTGCTATCATGGACGATGGGCCGCTGTCAGAGGTGTCTGGCACTCGCTTTCTCTCCATTCAGAACACATGCATGCTCAGCCGAGTCGAGTGTGAATGGGGAGGGCAGGAGAGGCGGTATTCCCATGGCATTCATGGCTGAGATCGGTATGCCCCTCTTATGCGGTGGCCGGGGAGGCTGGAATAACCTAGGACGGTGCGCCGAGCTGGTTCCGTAACCCCGGCCGCCCGGATCTCCGCATAAGCCATGAATGAGATGGGGTTGTGTGTCTGGAGTCTGCAGTACAATGCTGCCACCTAATGGCCAACTTCTAAAAATACATCACTATTGAGCTGTAGGTTGCTTGTCTCTGTCTTATCTGTAAAGAATAAATCAAAGCAACTGGACTTACTGTAGATTTCTTGAAAACGTCAGTAAGTTCAGTTGCCTTGATTTATTCTTTACAGATATACCATGACCTGGATAAATGAGAACCTTCACAGACACTTGCAAGACTATAACTCCCAGCATGCTCTGACTACCACAGGCTTCATTCGTCATCAGATATCCACTGCAAAGAGAACTGCTGGCGTCCATGGTGTATGCAGCCGAGTACTGATTTCTCTAGGCTCGATCTGTACAGTCACAGCGCCACCTATGTCTGTGCACCGTTTCTGGTACTGCAGCTTGGCTCCATTTCCGTAAACCCTGCATGGTGATAGTTTACTGTGTCCCATAAAAGCCACGGGACCCTTTTATCCTGATTATTGATGGGGGCTTCCCCCTGACTGGAGCTCTTCCCAGTGATGAAGAATGTTCTGGTCCCGATTCTTAATCCTCGGCGTTGTCTTCAGCTCTGCAGGGTCCAACTCGCGCTGCCTGGACCTGGAGCCCAAAAGGCTGAAGGAGAAGAGGGACGCTGCAATGTCGAAAAGTCTCCAGCAGGTGGATTTTTGGTGTAAGTTCATTACAGACAATGCCATCTGCACTGTGCAGTTCCTCTGTTGATCCTCCTGGAAATGTACTCCTAAATTGTCAACTGGGCCGTTCCTACGTACTCGCAGCACTGATTGGACTGTGTCCGGCTGTGAAGGGACAAACCCATTGGACAAGGTTTAAATGTTAACACCCAGTTATCATTTTAGTCTTGACATTTCCAAGAGGAATAACAGAGGAACGGCACAAAGCAGAAAATGACCCTTTGTTTAATCACATTTTTATGTTCAATCTATTTTAAAGAATTTTCAGTCATGTTAACATTTTTCTTATCATTCTCTATTTAAAAAAATCCAGAAATCTTGCAGTTTTAACACTACAGAACTTCCTGTTCTGTAGAGATCACGTCTTAGCAGTCATCTCATTATCATCACAGGAAGAATTATAGTGACAGGTACCACCACTGTATAGAGAACGCAGGGTCCACCATGCACAGTAGGTGATGTCGCAGCTCACCTCCTCCCCCTCCCTGCACAATGACCTCTACGGAGATCACAGAGCATGCCCACAACACTCCCCCATATAAGTCAATGAACCTCTCCAAACTACCAGCTCCTATGGTCTATGCCTAAAGCATATCTCTACATTCTTAGACGAGATGGCCGCCCCCCGTAGTCATGTACAGGAAATATAGTAAAAAATAAATATATAATTAGAAAATACCTTTCTTAGCACCTGGTATAAATGATTAGATAGCAGCATATCCCGCTTCCTCTCCCCCTTCAGTCTGTGAGCTGTGCCAGGAATACTTTGTCGATGAGTGTCCCAGTCACGGACCCCCCGTCCTGGTGCCGGACACACCGATCCCCCTCAGCAGGCCTGACCGGGCAGCGCTGACCGCACCGCGCGGGATTGAGGTGGTGAAGGACGACACCGGAGAGAGTGAAGTGCGTTGTGTGAACGAGGTCATACCCAAAGGGCGGATCTACGGGCCGTACGAGGGGAAGATCTCGTCCCAGGACAAGTCCTCCGGATTCTTCTCCTGGCTGGTGTGTAAACGATGGGGTTAAAGGGTTAAAACTGCTTATTGTATGCGCACTTGTCGTGTCCGTGAAGCGAGTTCTGCATCTTTCCAATATTCGCTGTGTTTCAGGTTCTTTCAAATTTCAAGATCTCTGGTTGCTGTCAGTAAATGGGGGGGGGGGGAGGGGAACCACTTTACAGAGGCTTTTAGGTCCGTATAGGTTTTATCTTTGGATATAGAAAGGGATTGTGACTGACAGCAAGCAGAGATCTTTGAAAACTGTGAAGAATTGAAGCGCAATGTACTGTATATTTGAGAGGAGTTATTTTTATTAAAGGCATTGTTCGGGTTCAGAGCTGTTCCCGGACATATCATCCCCATCTTCACCCCTCTGATATGAGCACCGGAGCAGTGCCCAGTGCTGGATAGCGCAAAGCAAAGGCTTTTTTTTTTTTGGGGGGGGGGGATCTGGTGATGTACCGGGCTCTCCATGGGTAAGCTAGGCAAAAGCTTCGCCCAACAGTGAGCCTGGCGACGTCACCGGCCTGTAAAACGGCTAGCGCACAGCTAAAGCCCGGCCATCAGAGCCAGTGACGTCACCGGCCTGTAAAACGGCTAGCGCACGGCTAAAGCCCGGCCATCAGAGCCAGTGACGTCACCGGCCTGTAAAACGGCTAGCGCACAGCTAAAGCCCGGCCATCAGAGCCAGTGACGTCACCGGCCTGTAAAACGGCTAGCGCACAGCTAAAGCCCGGCCATCAGAGCCAGTGACGTCACCGGCAGCACTGCTAGGCGAAAGCCTCCTCCTAGCAGTGTAATAATATAAACAAACAATCCATTGCACTGCGCAATACAGCGCAGGGCAAGGGGAGCATTGGAGCATGAAATGCCCTGATGGTCATGTCGGAGGGGCCGGAGGGGTGAAAATGGGGATATGTCCGGGTTCAGTTCTGAAATGTGTAGAATCTATCTATCTATCGTATATTCTATTATCTATCTATCTATCTATCTATCTATCTATCTATCTATCTATCTTATATCTATCTATCGTATATTCTATTATCTATCTATCTATCTATTATCTATCTATCTATCTTATACTGTATCTATCTATAATCTATATAACATCTATCGTATATTCTATTATCTATCTATTTATCTATCTTCTATATAACATCTATCTGTCTGTCACTGCCTCATTATATACTGTTTTCTTCATTTTTGTATTTTTCATTGCAGATAGTGGATAACAACAACCGATATAAATCCATTGATGGGACTGATGAGAGCTGCGCCAACTGGATGAGGTCAGTGTTTGGTTCCCGCCATTGCCCTGCTCCCTCTGGTGGGCACAGGTTCCGCAGCGCTTACCAGGCCTGGTCTTCCCTCCAGCCCAGACCCACTTCTCCTTCTCTTGCTTCTGGTAGCGGGTCCAGTCGCTCCTCCTCTGGGCCACAGCCTGGTTCTGCCAAGCCCTTCTCCTCTCCCTTTAGTGTTCACACTCTTCTGCTGACTATTAAAGGGCCAGCACGTGCCCTAATTTGTTCCGACCTATGGCTGGTCACCCTTGTCTACTCAAGGAGGCTCCCCAGGAGGAATGTGCCTTAACCTTAGGTATTCTAGTTCTGCTACTCCTAGTGCAGTTGTGGTTATTTCTGTCTGACTGCCCGTGTACCGAATCTTGCCTGTTTACCATCCCTAACCCTCCACTGCCTGTCCTGACTACTGCCTGTTTATGGTATTGATCCTCATCTGCCAGCCCTGACCTCTGCCTGCCCTGAGCTCAGACTGTTTGCCTGACCCGCTCTAACCTCTGTGGGTCAGCTGCCATCTACCCCAGGACTATTCCAAGAGGTAGCAGCCTGGTGGCTCCCCTGCAGTGAAGGCCACATCCCTGTAGAGGAGTTAACGGGTGAAAACCAGGGAGCTGCCAGGATAGCGCTCTTAGGAATAGCCCTAAGTCACACCAGTTAGTTGCCAGAGTTGTCCGTTGCAGGTTACACTGTATTACTGTTGTTACCTATGGTTACATTGTCATGCTGTGGTTACATTGTATCACTATGGTTACATCCACAATTTAAATAGAGCGTTCAGGTAAAGGGAGAGTCCAACCTCCGACATGTGTAATACGTGGGGCTCAGTCCCATACTGTCTATGGAGTTGCACCACCAGTGCACTTAGCTGTTTCCACAACCCCCATAGACTTTAATGGCGTGATTGTCGGTGCGTGCACTCTGCCTGCTCTCCTTGTTTTTTTCCCGCTGGCTCAGATTTCCCTCACTGCCTAGCAGAAGGATACTTACCTCCCATGACCCACCATACCGTTAGTCCCTCTCTTACTGCGTTATCTGAACCTATGACATTTTTGTACTGCAGATATGTAGTGATATCTCGAGAGGAGCGGGAGCAGAACCTCATGGCGTTCCAGCACAGCGAGAAGATTTACTTCCGCGCGTGTTGTGACATTCAGCCCGGGGAGAAGCTGCGGGTGTGGTACAGCGAGGATTACATGAAGCGGCTGCACAGCATGTCTCAGGAGACAATCATCCGCAACCTCAGCAGAGGTAACGCACACGACTTACCTACCCGTCATCTCTTCAGCTTTCCTTCTCTTCTGAACTTTCCTATTTTACTGCATACATTAAAGGGAATCTTCTCCGTGATATAAGATACACGTCTTGAATGACCTTGAGCACTTTAAGGTGATTTACACCCAAAGCTTTAAATTGTCCATTTGTTAGTAAACCAAAACTTAGAACGGCGGCCAAAGTTTGGAAATTGTATTCATTTTAAGTGCAGAGATATTGGCTTTTATCTGTGCAGGACAGGCGGCCATTTTTGCAAAAGTGAGAACAGGAAGTGCAGCCATATTAGTCTGTGTTAGCTTTCATTCAGTTAGTCTGTTCTATCCATAACAAAGAAGCAATTTACCATCTCGGAAGCTAATTTTAATGTGGCAACTTGTGTGGCTGCACTTCCTGTTGTCATTTTGGCAAAATGGCCGCCGGAATAAAACTGAAAAATGCTAATATCTATGTAAGTAGAAGGAATATAGTTACCAAACCTTGGCTATTGCTTCAACTTCTCATATAATAGTATATGACCAAGGAAACATTATAGGTTCAAATCCACTTAAAAATACTTAATTTGCCCCCGTTTTACCTCCCCCTTCCTTTCTGTTTGCATTAGTTTCCTCTCTCATTCCAATATCCTTCAGCTACTGTTAATTCAGAGTTGGACTGAGCTATTAGAGGATTGGAGGAGGATCTTCTGGTGGGCCCTGGATGGTACATGATAATGGCCTCCAGACACACAAGGGCCCTTGAGGTCCAACAGTGTTTACAGTGCAACTTAAAGGGGTTATGCCATGATTGAGGTTCTTTCTAACAAATCTAGAACCAGCCCTGTACCTCACATGGATCCAGAGGTCTCCACAGTCATTGCTCTGCTAGATTATCTTCAGCCTGGCAGCTCAGTGGATGTGTCCTTTCCTAGGGGGCATGTACTTTCTGCTGCAGCTCAGGGGGCATGCCCTTTCTGCTGCAGCTCAGGGGGCATGCCCTTTCTGCTGCAGCTCAGGGGGAATGCCCTTTCTGCTGCAGCTCAGGGGGAATGCCCTTTCTGCTGCAGCTCAGGGGGCACGCCCTTTCTGCTGCAGCTCAGGGGGCACGCCCTTTCTGCTGCAGCTCAGGGGGCACGCCCTTTCTGCTGCAGCTCAGGGGGCACGCCCTTTCTGCTGCAGCTCAGGGGGCACGCCCTTTCTGCTGCAGCTCAGGGGGCACGCCCTTTCTGCTGCAGCTCAGGGGGCACGCCCTTTCTGCTGCAGCTCAGGGGGCACGCCCTTTGCTGCAGCTCAGGGGGCACGCCCTTTCTGCTGCAGCTCAGGGGGCACGCCCTTTCTGCTGCAGCTCAGGGGGCACGCCCTTTCTGCTGCAGTTCTCTCCCTTTAACTGCCACAGCTTCTAACAGAACATATGGCAGGCGGCAGTTGAAGGTTTAAACTGAGCACGTGCGACGGACAAAAAAATAAGGAGGGCGGCGCTATACAGATACGTTTTATTGAATAGCTCAATGGCTGTGCTACATTTTTAATTACATGCAATTACAAAATTATTCAGATCCTGGTGATGGTTTTAAAAATGTAGAATATGTTTTGTGACGCGACCCCTTTAAAGGGACCTGCACCTGTTTTCCCCCCGTCCCCCGTCCCCGTCACACCTAGTCTAGCGATTGTAACAAGTGGTGATACTTTCCCTTTAATGATGCTTTTTCTCTCTGTATGTGATGGTTTTACAGTTATGCACCATGTGTACCTAGTTTTCTGATCCCTTATCAATCTGTGAATGTTGGGCATGAAAATTGTGAGAATTTATGTTGCAATAATTGTTTTTAAAAATACATGAAATTTTGCCATTATTTCCAACCTCCTGTGAATGATATCGGCAGCTCTCTGGAGAAACCTAGACACCATGGTATGCCTAGTGGAGGGCCTGAGAGGGCGGAGCATCTGTGTCAGGCCCTGCCCCCCCAGCCATGCACTAGACCAGGAATGGCCAACCTGCAGCCCTACAGCTTTCAGCCTACAGCCGGGCATGGTGGGAGTTGTAGTTTTACAACCGCTGGAGAGCCGCAGGCTGGCCAGCCCTGCACTAGACCAGGGATCAGCAACCTTCGGCACTCCAGCTGCTGTGAAACTACAACTCCCAGCATGCAAACATGCTGAACTGTTTCTTCTGGCTCCCATAGAAGTTACTGGAGCATTCTGGGAGTTGTAGTTTCTGAACAGCTGGGGTGCCTGAGGTCGCTGATCCATGCATTAGACATTACACATTGTATCGTTTTTACCCCCCAGAGTGTTACTTTAATGCGATTTATCCCGTTAACCCATTTGGACCCCATGCATGCATTCTTAGTGAACTGAAGGGAATCTCGCATCAATTCTCCAGAGATTGACATATCTAAACATTACACAGGCAGGTCATTGATTTTAATGGTTACTGTGTAATCCTTTGTTTCCCCTGTGGTGGCGCTAGAGGGAAACAGAACAGTTGCTGCCCTATTACCTGACATGGCAGCGGAGCAGATTTTTTGTGCTGTGGGTTAGGGCTCGTGCACAGTCTGACAATGGCAGCGCTGATTGGATACAGTCAGTCTGTGCAGGTACACCCCCCCCCCAACTGGTTACACCCCTCTGTACCCTTACTGAAGGCTAATTGCAATTCATTCATAACTTCTAGTAGAAATAATAAAGGAATGGCACAACATAGTCATAAGAATAGAGGATCCAGAATTGTTATTACATGGGGAATTTCTACAGCCTACGAGGGATTGCTTTTCTCTCTTACTGACGGTCACTGATGCGGAGAAGTATGCGATTCCTTTTCCCCTGGAGAGTCTGTCATGGGTTCTCTCCATTCTCTCTGCACACAGCAAACGTGATCCCTTCCTGCAAACTGTCACGTGTCTGTTTTTCCTCCCTATCTACAGCCTGTATGAGCCACTCTCCTTGGATGCTTTACCCCCTCTCCACACTCTGATCTGCCATGTACAACTTCCTCCCCTTTTCTGCTGCTATCCCTAACACTGAGAGAAGGGAGGGGGAGAGAGCAGAGAGATCCATCAGGAACAGAGCTTTGATGGATTTATGTCCGATTCGGCAGCTAGGTGAAGGGCTAGCACACACTCTGCAGAAGCAAAATGGTAGGAAATTTATTTAATAGGGACTATTTAGAATGAACATTATTATTATTGTTATTTTTAGTGCAGAGGTGTCCATAAGCCTTTAAAAGGGGTAAAGTAATTCTATATCACTAGGATATACCTTCATGGGTTTTGACCTCTAGGACTCCAGTTTAGCACTATGTCACCTTCACTGCATGGCGGTGCCCCAGCCACCAGGCCGTGCACCGCCCAGAGCTGCAGCCGGCACCATTCCCTCGACTGGAGCTGTGCTGGGAGATGGTGACGGAGGCGCAGACCTAAACCAGACAGGACATAGTGATGTATCATCCCCTTATCACATGGGAATAATTCAGAACCTATCCAGTGAGTTCTACATAGCTTTGTCCATTGACATGAATGGCGCCATGTTGCATTTGCCCCGCACAGTGGACAGACCTAAATTCTGCTGCTCATGGAAAAAGCCAATAGGGCCATTTGTTCTCTGGATTAGTCAGTCCTCTACTAATCATAATGTTACAGAGTATCCTAGCATAATAAAGTACCGTTACCCCAGTTAGAATATTGATGACCTGTCCTCAGGATAGACCATTAATATCAGATCGGTAGGCGCTCAGATAAGGCTTACAGCCTCTTTATAGAGTACCAACCACAGCGCCGTACATTGTATAGTGGCTGTTCTTGGTATTGCAGCTCAATAGTCATTCACTTGAAAGGGACTGAGGTGCAGTATGGCCGTACGACCAACGGATGTGACTTCGCAGGATGAAGAAAAGGCCCCTTCCAACAACTGATTGTGGGGTGTGGTGGGAGTCAGAGCCCCACAGTCTGATTTTGATAACCTGTGGGTCTCAGAAAACGTCCTTAATGATGTATGCAGGGCAGGGCAGCACTGTAATCAAAAGATGCTCATGCCTTATGTCTACAATTTACATTTCTGTGGTCCTCTAGCATGTAGGGCTGCTCCGGGGTAGGACTTGGCTTTAACCAATAGTGGAGGGTCCTAAATGTGGATCCAAGTCTAGATCGATGCAGAAAAGGGTCTATTGGAAGTGGTGTAACATTGCAGCATTTCTCATGAAAAGCCTTCTTGGAGTCGTCCTTAAAAATGTAATAAGGGAACATGTGGCAAACTGGTAACACGCCTAATTTTCCATTCTAGGAGAAAGAGGTTTGTTAAGGGAAAACAATGACAGACTCTTGGAAAACCAAGAAGATGTGAAAGCCCCATTTCCACTTACAGCCCTTAAGCAAGGAAAGAGCCTCTACAAGCGGAGCTGTGAGGAGGGGGAGATAAACCCTCACACCAAGAAGAAAAAGATAGATTTAATCTTCAAAGATGTCTTAGAGGCTTCTTTGGAGTCTGCCAAGATGGAAGACCATCCCCTGGTGACGAGTAGTCCTATACTGGGGAAAAAGGTTCCCAAGTATCAACATGAGGACCATGGAGATAGATGTAAAACGAACCAAAAGTTTTCCTCCCAAAACCAAACAAGAATCCCCAAGGAGTGGAAGGTCCCTTATGCTTCCGCTCAAGGCCTAGACAGGGAGACCAACCCTCCAGAAGATGATCTAGAAGACCGCTCGTCTATCAAAGTAGAAAGTCCGGATGAGTTCTCTGCCCTTGGTGATTCAAACGAGATCCCCACCACTTCTTTCTGCCCAAACTGTATCAGGTTGAAGAAGAAAATCCGTGAACTTGAGGCTGAGGTGGAAATGCTAAGGTCTGGAAAGGTCCCAGAAGTTCCTCAGTTGCTTCCTCAGAAAACTGAGGTTCCAGAGTTTTCAGATACTTCAGGTATGTTACATTTAGTTTTATTGATGCTCATGGTAGACTGTTAGTTAGCCTTCATTTTACCTACCTAATAGACTATACTGTTTGCAGGATGTAGACTAGATACTTTAATATTTTTAATGAAGATTTTTTTTTAGTTTTCTAGGGTCACATGGTGCATAATAAACACGTCCCAACCTCCTTCTTAATCTCTTTACTCGTCTAAGTTTTCTTTGTTCGTGTCCAAGTGGATTTTTTGGCCTAATGAGTATATATATTTTTTTCACTTCCCAGCTCCAGAAAACATGTCCATCGCTCCCACAATGATGGAAGATGACGATCAGGAAGTAGACTCGGCAGATGAGTCGGTCTCCAACGAGATACTAGCATCTACCGATGAGCCTTCGAAGATGTCTGCTTCCTCTGGTAGACGGATCCGTCGTTTCAAGCAAGAATGGTTAAAAAAGTTTTGGTTCCTGAGGTACTCGTCTACGTTGAACGAGATGTGGTGTCATGTTTGCAGGCAGTACACGGTGCAGTCCTCAAGGACTTCAGCCTTCATCATTGGTTCGAAACAATTTAAGATCCATACGATAAAGCTCCACAGCCAAAGTAACCTCCACAAAAAGTGCTTGCAGCTCTACAAGCTCAGGATGCACCCCGAAAAGACAGAGGAGATGTGCAGGAACATGACTCTTCTTTTCAACACAGCATACCACTTGGCTATGGAAGGCAGGCCTTATTATGACTTCCGACCTCTAGCAGAACTACTGAGAAAGTGTGAACTCCGCGTCGTCGATCAGTACATGAACGAAGGTGATTGTCAGATTTTGATTCATCACATCGCCAGAGCACTTCGGGAAGACTTAGTAGAGCGTATTCGACAATCCCCTTTTCTAAGTATCATCTTAGACGGGCAAAGCGAAGACCTTCTTGCCGATACAGTAGCGGTCTATGTCCAATACACCAGTAACGATGGCCCACCCGCCACAGAGTTCCTGTCACTTCAAGAGCTGGGTTTGCCTACCACTGAGGGTTACCTCCAAGGCGTTGACAGGGCCTTCTCAGCAATTGGTATCCGACTGCAGGACGAGAGGCCGACCATAGGGATAGGAGTTGATGGAGCCAACGTAACGGCTGGACTAAGAGCTAATATGTACATGACAATCAGGAAAACCTTGCCTTGGCTACTGTGTTTACCTTTCATGGTGCATAGGCCCCACTTAGAAATTTTGGATGCAATTAGTGGAAAAGAACTTCCATGTTTAGAAGAATTAGAAAACAATCTGAAGCAGCTACTTAGTTTCTACCGGTACTCCCCCCGCCTGATGTGTGAACTCCGACTTACAGCCGCAACACTTTGCGAGGAGACGGAATTCCTGGGCGATATCCGGGGGGTGAAATGGATTATAGGTGAGCAGAACGTGCTGAATGCTCTGATTAAGGACTACCTGGAAGTGGTGGCCCACTTGAAAGACGTCAGCGGTCAAACGCAAAGAGCCGACGCCTCTGCTATTGCATTAGCCCTCCTTCAGTTTCTCATGGATTATCAGTCAATTAAGCTCATCTACTTCCTCTTGGATGTGATTGCAGTCTTGTCCCGTCTGGCCTACGTCTTCCAGGGCGAGTACCTCTTGGTGTCCCAGGTGGATGAAAAAATAGAGGAAGCCATTCAAGAAATTAGCCGCCTGACAGATTCTCCCGGGGAATATCTGCAGGAATTTGAAGAAAACTTCCGGGAAAGCTTTAACGGGATCTCTTTGAAGAACTTGCGTGTGGCCGAAGCCAAGTTTCAGTCCATCCGTGAGAAGATTTGCCAGAAGACCCAACTGACCCTGGCCCAACGGTTTGATTCCCGTAGCCGAATTTTTGTTAAGGCTTGCCAAGTTTTTGACCTGTCCATGTGGCCCAGAAGCACGGAAGAGCTCTTAAGCTACGGAGAGGAGGAAATGCTGCAAATATACGAGCACCTGAGCAGCATCCCGTCGTTTCTTTCGGACTGCAGGGAGGGGACCGACACCAGGAGCGGTCTGCTGATGGAATGGCGAGAGCTCAAGGCTGACTACTGTACCAAAAACGGTTTCAAAGATTTGATAGGCCATATCTGTAAGTACAAACAAAGGTTCCTCCTTTTGAACAAGGTAGTGCAGATCCTAAAAGTCCTTCCCACGTCTACGGCCTTTTGCGAGAAAGGGCGCAACGCTCTTCAGAGGCTACGCAAAAACAACCGCTCCAGGCTCACCTTGGATCAGCTGAGCGATCTCCTGGCCATAGCGGTGAACGGGCCGTCCATTTCTAATTTCGATGCTAAGAGAGCTCTGGACAGCTGGTTCGAGGAAAAGTCAGGGAATAGCTACTCCTTGTCGGCCGAGATGCTCAGCAAGATGTCCTCCCTCGACCAGAAACCCATGCTCCACTCTATGGAACTCGGTTCAGAGTATTACCAAGACATTTGAACCTAGCCGCAGCCCTGAAGCTATTGGATCTGTTTTTTTTTTTTCTATCTATACTTTGGTATATTATAAAAAGAAAAAATATAAAAAATAAATATATATAAATATATATTATATATATATATATTAATAGAAAAAAAAAATCCCACTAAATATAGACTGAGCGTTTTATTAGGACACCTCACCCTTCGTATCACACTTTTCACCTATGGCAGCTGCCGTTGTTTCCATACGGCCAAAACAGGACAGAGAACCACAACTCTCCAAAAAACCTTTCCCCTAAAGCATGTCTATCCCCACCAGGTACCTTTTTTTTGTTTTTTACCCTTCCATTATGTTTATAGGTCAGAACAAAGGTTGTATATCGGGACCCAGGAAAGTCCAAATCCAGAATTTTTATATATATATGTATAATTTAATCTACGTTTTATCCTAATTTGTATCCAATGTTATGTTAGAAACAATGTATCTTCTATCTGCTTTCTAAGATAAACATCCATTGGGCAATTTTTTATTTTTTTCCACTGCCTTTCTGTCCCCAGGGTACAATGGGAGTGCCTTCGGGTCCAAAGCAGGCTAAGCGTACCTCGGGGAGCCCTCTGTTCTAAGGACATACACTGTAGAGGTTACCCCAACGTTTGTAACGACATCACTTTTCCTTTATGGCACAAAAACTTGTGTAATCACACGTCATGTATACTTATTGTTTTTGTTTGGAATATTTTATGGCAGATTTTATGTTATAATTTTTTTGGGGGATATATCTATTTTTTTTCTTCTTATTTTTAATTCTGTTATAATGTCTTTGTAAGGATGTAGCAGAGCTGAGTTTTGCACGGTTCCATAGTGTTAAATGGCAAATTCAGCTCTGCTACATCTCTGTTTTGCTGCAGAGGTAACTCAATTTGTGAAAGAAAATTATAAAGTATAAGCTAAGGGTTCGTAGACGCCTTCTGCGCCGGGCCATGAACACCTTCATTCGTTTTCAGTCACCGTTGATACAAGGTTAAGGTTTTTGAGGAAAAATAGGATCAGGTCTGGAAGAAAGGAAAGTAATTAAAGGGGTATTCCTGCCATGGACACTTACCAAAGAACTCAGGTGGTGTTGCTACAGGAGGTGCAAAGTCAGCAGTTACAACTCAACCCTGGCGTCTGAGGGGCCCCAAAAGCCCTTCAGCCACATAAGAAGCATAGTAGTATAAATGGCACAGGGTAGGTGGGGGCCCTGGAGCTTCAAGTTACTCCTCTAGTGATAAATGTTACTCGGTTAGGATCTGACCTTTGGCTGGACTGGGGGACCTCCATCAGACAGAAAGCCACGATGCAGAGGGCATCCCCCATTCTGGCCATTGGTGGGGGTCCCTGTGTGTTGGGAATACATGTTCAGGACCTTTTTGTCCCAGATACAAGGGAGGACCCCATTATTGGGCACAGGGATGTCTTCATGAGTTAACCCCTTAAAGGTGTATTCCAGTAATAATAAATCATCCCCAACTGCACAGGGAATAACTGTTGGATGGGTTCAAGGGTCCGGGCTCGCCCTGGGCAGTACCCATGCCCAGCTGCTGCTCCATTCAAGCAGGTGACATGGGACTGCATCCTCGTGATCAGTAGGGGAGGGGACTCCCAGTGATCAAACGGCTATTCCCTATCCAGTGGAATAACCCTTTAAGCTTTCCTTTCTCTTTTATATATTTTTTGGAATCCATGACCCTTCCTCCCCTCCCACAAAAATGAAAATGCAAACTGCAACTGAATCATGCGGTGTCTGAATCCTTATCCAAAGCAGCTATTTTGTTCCTGAAATGTAAGAATGTGAGGCCGGGCTCTGTCATCCTGGTTACTAGCATGCTGCAATATGCAGGCGTCCTTTATAAAATTCTAAAAAAATATATTAATAAAATGAGATAAAAAGCCTGCAGTAAGCCAGTTATTTGTGTACAAAAATTGTACGTCCCGTGTTATATAGTAATGCTGTGAGTACATCAATGTGAATGTCTCTGGGAACTGAGCAGTACTGTATACTGTGCAAATAAGATGGTCTATTGGGCAGCTGTACCTAAAAAGTGCAGTCACTGACTCTGTACTGATGCTGAGTTACATCCTGTATTATACTCCAGAGCTGCACTCACTATTCTGCTGGTGTAATCACTGTGTACATACATTTCTTATCCTGTACTGATCCTCAGTTACATCCTGTATAATACTCCAGAGCTGCACTCACTATTCTGCTGGTGTAATCACTGTGCACATACATTACTTATCCTGTACGGATCCTGAGTTACATCCTGTATTATACTCCAGAGCTGCACTCACTATTCTGCTGGTGCAGTCACTGTGTACATACATTACTTATCCTGTACTGATCCTGAGTTACATCCTGTATTATACTCCAGAGCTGCACTCACTATTCTGCTGGTGGAGTCACTGTGTACATACATTACATTACTTATCCTGTACTGATCCTGAGTTACATCCTGTATTATACTCCAGAGCTGCACTCACTATTCTGCTGGTGGAGTCACTGTGTACATACATTACTTATCCTGTACTGATCCTGAGTTATATCCTGTATTATACTCCAGAGCTGCACTCACTATTCTGCTGGTGCAGTCACTGTGTACATACATTAGGTATCCTGTACTGATCCTGAGTTACATCCTGTATTATACTCCAGAGCTGCACTCACTATTCTGCTGGTGCAGTCACTGTGTACATACATTACTTATCCTGTACTGATCCTGAGTTATATCCTGTATTATACTCCAGAGCTGCACTCACTATTCTGCTGGTGGAGTCACTGTGTACATACATTACTTATCCTGTACTGATCCTGAGTTACATCCTGTATTATACTCCAGAGCTGCACTCACTATTCTGCTGGTGCAGTCACTGTGTACATACATTACTTATCCTGTACTGATCCTGAGTTACATCCTGTATTATACTCCAGAGCTGCACTCACTATTCTGCTGGTGTACTGAGCCTGCTTTATAGCTTGTATTATACTCAAGAACTGTGTTCACAATTCTACAGAATTTAGAGCTGAAATCCCCCAGCTATTCAACATTGTTCAAAGTCTGCACAAATGTTGCTTCGGTGATTTGCATTCTGGGAGTTGTGATATTTATACCGGACTCTGCACAATAATCTGATGCAGAAAGAATGACCACCCCCTCCATTATAGGATCTCCGCTTTTGCGGAGTCAGACAGCAAGCTTGCTTACTGTTTCCATTAACAACCAGCAGAATCGTGAATACAGCTGTTGCCTTAAGTAAATTTATTCTACATCTTCACCTAAATTTAACGCAATTAATCTGGCACCAAAAAATTAACAAAATTAGCCTGCATACCGCCAGGCATTGTACCAGTCTAGCCTTGATCGGAGTAATCCGGGAAGGACTGGTTAATGACAGCCCTATAGAAAATCTGGTTTCCATAGCAACCAGATTATTTGAAATAAAATAAAATCTGGATTGACACCAATACAACCGGGACCCCCACTAATCAGCCATCACCTTGGAGTTCAGGCCCTGACGTGAATGGGAAGAGCAGAGCATTTACTATCAGTTTACTCACTGTGTAATGAAAAGTTCTAAAGCTAATTACTAATATACAGTGTTTACTGCAGCTCACAGTGGAATGGATACAATTGTAACAACCTCCGGAGAAGAATACGGTCTGTGTAGCTGTTCAGCCTATTAGATGACAGCAAGCAGGGGTATTGAAGTTGGCGAGGAATTGGAATGCATACTACAGTTGCAAGAAAAAGTATGTGAACCCTTTGGAATGATCTGGATTTCTGCACAAATTGGTCATAAAATGTGATCTGATCTTCATCTAAGTCACAGCAATAGACAATCACAGTCTGCCTAAACTAATAACACACAAAGAGTTAAATGTGACCATGTTTTTATTGAACACACCATGTAAACATTCACAGTGCAGGTGGAAAAAGTATGTGAACCCTTGGATTTAAAAACTGGTTGAACCTCCTTTGGCAGCAATAACTTCTACCAAACGTTCCCTGTAGTTGCCGATCAGGCGTGCACAACGGTCAGGAGTAATTCTTCACCATTCCTCTTTACAGAACTGTTTCAGTTCAGCAATATTCTTGGGATGTCTGGTGTGAATCGCTTTCTTGAGGTCATGCCACAGCATCTCAATCGGGTTGAGGTCAGGACTCTGACTGGGCCACTCCAGAAGGCGGATTTTCTTCTGTTTAAGCCATTCTGTTGTTGATTTACTTCTATGCTTTGGGTCGTTGTCCTGTTGCAGCACCCATCTTCTGTTGAGCTTCAGCTGGTGGACAGATGGCCTTAGGTTCTCCTGCAAAATGTCTTGATAAACTTGGGAATTCATTTTTCCTTCGATGATAGCAATCCGTCCAGGCCCTGACGCAGCAAAGCAGCCCCAAACCATGAGGCCCCCACCACCATACTTCACAGTTGGGATGAGGTTTTGATGTTGGTGTGCTGTGCCTCTTTCTCCGCACATAGTGTTGTGTGTTTCTTCCAAACAACTCAACTTTGGTTTCATCTGTCCACAGAATATCTTGCCAGTCCTGCTGTGGAACATCCAGGTGCTCTTGTGCAAACTGTAAACGTGCAGCAATGGTTTTTTGGACAGCAGTGGCTTCCTCTGTGGTATCCTCCCATGAAATCCATTCTTGTTTAGTGTTTTACATATCGTAGATTTGCTAACAGGGATGTTAGCATATGCCAGAGACTTTTGTAAGTCTTTAGCTGACACTCTAGGATTCTTCTTCACCTCATTGAGCAGTCTGCGCTGTGCTCTTGCAGTCATCTTTACAGGACGGCCACTCCTAGGGAGAGTAGCAGCAGTGCTGAACTTTCTCCATCTATAGACAATTTGTCTTACCGTGGACTGATGAACAGCAAGGCTTTTGGAGATACTTTTATAACCCTTTCCAGCTTTATGCAAGTCAATAATTCTTAATCGTAGGTCTTCTGAGAGCTCTTTTGTGCGAGGCATCATTCACATCAGGCAATGCTTCTTGTGAAAAGCAAACCCAGAACTAGTGTGTGTTCTTTATAGGGCAGCTGTAACCAGCACCTCCAATCTCATCTCATTGATTGGACTCCAGTTGGCTGACACCTCACTCCAATTAGCTCTTGGAGATGTCATTAGTCTAGGGCAGTGGTGGCGAACCTATGGCACGGGTGCCAGAGGTGGCACCCAGAGCCCTCTCAGTGGGCACCTACGCCCTGGAAAAAGTCCATGGTGTACCGATATGCCTTAGACTTTTCCTGCCTTTCATCAACGCACTATGAACGGCACAGGCAGGCTATTATAGCTAAATGATAAAGTACATGGAAGATATACTATATTAGTATTCAGGGTAAATTGCTGTGTTGGCACTTTGCGATTAATAAGTGGGTTTTGGGTTGCAGTTTGGGCACTCGGTCTCTAAAAGATTCACCATCACTGGTCTAGGGGTTCACATACTTTTTCCACCTGCACTGTGAATGTTTACATGGTGCGTTCAATAAAAACATGGAAACATTTATTATTTGTGTGTTATTAGTTAAGCCGACTGTGATTGTCTATTGTTGTGACTTAGATGAAGATCAGATCACATTTTATGACCAATTTGTGCAGAAATCCATATCATTTCAAAGGGTTCACATACTTTTTCTTGCAACTGTAGTATGCATTCCAATTCCCATACTTTTTCTTGCAACTGTAGTATGCACACCAACTTCAATACCCCTGCTTGCTGTCATCTAATAGGCTGAACAGCTACACAGACCGTATTCTTCTCCGGAGGTTGTTACAATTGTATCCATTCCACTGTGAGCAGCAGTAAACACATCACACATCTTTCTCCTGTCCTGATAGTTTGCTACAATGTATCGGTCTGAAGTTGAGGGGGTTATCTTCTAGACTGGATATTATTGTAGCAAACTGTAGCCTCTGGATGTGAATAGAAATGTTGTTGTTTTTTCTTTTGTTTTGCAAGCAGAGATCTTGCAACCGGTGAGAAACGAGGATTGCTGAACCAATCACGAAATGATGATTAAGCCTTATTTGTGGAAGACTGGAGGGGCCCCTATAGGTTCATCATAGCCCCACTCCTTTGATCATCCCAGTGTAGGGGAAGCTTTGACAACACGGATCATTTGGATTTCATCAGAATATATGGAAACAGGTAGCTGCAGAAAGGGATAAAGGCATTTTCTTCCTATGCTGCTCTTTATCCATAGATACATTTCGTGATGTCCAAACCGGTGTAATCCATTATAACGTCCAGCAGGGGGCGGAAAATGCTCGGTCCGATAACCTCTCTGCAGTTGTATCCAGTGAGTATTGCTTGTTATTTTACATCCTGCTGCCCCTTATTAAAGGGGTCCCCGGGCTTCTGATACTGATGGCCTATATCCTCATGATAAGCCATCCTTATCAAATGTGTGGGGGTCCGACTCCGGGGGCCCCCCGCCCATCAGCTGTAAAAAGAGACTGCGGATCTCTGTGAGCACTTAGGCCTCTTCTTGGGCCGTGTGATGTCGCATTCATCGGTCACGTGGCCCAGGCGCAGCTTAGTCCCCTTGAAGTGAATGGGCTGAGCTGCCATCTACGGCTCTGTTATTGGGAGGCTGTGGGGTGTTGGGAATCGGACCCCTGCGGATCTCATATTGAAGACCCCGATAGCAACCAGATTGCAAATGTCAGCCCTTTAAGGCCCCTTTCACACGAGCGAGTTTTCTGCGCGGGTGCAATGCGCGATGTGAACGCATAGCACCCGCACTGAATCCTGACCCATTCGTTTCAATAGGTCTGTGTACTTCAGTTCTGCATGCATGTTCTATATTCTGCGTTTATAACGCAACGCAGGCCCCATAGAAGTGAATGGGGCTTCAGTGAAAAACGGATGGCACCCGCAGCAATCGCAGACCAAACTGACCGAACTTGCTTGCGAAATGGTGCGAGTTTCACTGAACGCATCCGGACCTCATCCGGACACGCCCGTGTGAACCGCCTAAGGGTTGCTGCACACAAGGCGGATTACGTGCGTGTAAAATGGCGGCATAACACAGTACCAGTAAAGTGAATGCGATTAGACTAATCTCCTGTACACTTTGTGTATTTTTCATGTGCAGTAATTGACCTGCTGGTTTTAAAATCTGCAGCGTGTCAGTTCTTTGTGCCGTTCTGCAGACTTCTGTGGGGTGAACAGAAACCGAAAAACACAAAAAAAAAAACGCATAAAAGTGCCCCAGTGTTTTTTATGCATTTGTGGTGGGGATTTCCGGCATGCGAATCCGCAACGCGTGTATTTTTTATTCTCAATAGCCCCAGCCCTCTCTAGCGGTCGGTGCTCCGTTTTTCTTATACGTAGCTCCAAATCTTCTGCGTAGACATTATTAAATGATACAGTTCTGCTTGTCTGCTGCCACCACTAGGGGGTGCACAGAAGCTTTTCCTAGACGAACATATCGATGACCTGTCTACAGCCTGACAGCTGGCACCCCCAACAATCTGCTGTTAGGGGCAGCCGCAGGTACGACACCAGAACACCACAGCGCCATACATTGGGTAGTGGCCATTCTCCGGTACTGCCATTCACTTCAATAGGAGCAGCAAGTGCAATACAAGATAGAGACCACTACCAAGTATATGGCGCTCATCAAAACAGAATGGAAAATCTGATAATTAAGTCCGGTATTTGAACATGGCCGTAGCCGCTGGGTACCTTCTGTTTTACACAGCAGACACTTGGAACTAATGTCTGTGATCGGCGATCACGCCAATCACAGTTGTTTAACCCCTAAGAGGCCAAGGTTAATTGTGACCACAGCCTCTGACAGGCTGCATTTCCAGGACCTCAGTGGCTCCCCTGCATTGCGATCGTGGCCTGATGGAGACACTGATGCCTGTGACAGTGATATTCCTATGGAGCTCTGCCTGTGGGGGACTGTGTTATGCCTTAGGGGGTGGAGCATGACACAAGGATTCTCCGGTGTCCTGTGTCATGCCCCTCCTCCTCCTCAGCCCTGCACTAGGCATACCATTGTCAGCTGTACATGGAGTGCTCCTTTAACAATCTCCAAAACCTATAATGTTCAGTCAAACTTTGCTTAGTGCCATCTTTCCTTCTAGTGTCATCTAGTCTCCCTCTGTACGATAAGGAATAAATATGGGATAATAGGGGGGTCCTAAGTGATCCCCAGATGAAGGGTCCTTAATTCTCCTCTCTGTCCCATCTTATTCTCAGGATAGGGGATGTGTCTGATCGGCGAGTGTAAGACTCCGATCATGAGATTGGGGGGGGCCTGCGCTCCCCCGGTTAAATGGAGTGGTGGTCATGCATGCGGGGGGCCTAATAACGTGATCGGTGAGGGTCCCAGCATTCAGCTGTGGATAAGGCTACATTCACAGGAACGTGGTGTTTTACAGATCCGCAAGACACGGATAGCGGCCCAATTCGCGGAGCGCACATGCCGCCACTATCCTAGAAAATGCCTATTGCTTTTGCGGACAGGAATAGGACATGTTCTATTTTTTTTTTCAGTGTGCCGTCTGCATCTTTTGCAGCCCTATAAAAATAAATGGGGCCGCACCCGTTCCGCAAAATTGCGGAACGGATGCGGACTCGTTCATACGGTCGCGTGAATGTAGCCTAAGGGATAACTTCTCAACTTGACACAACCCCTTTAATGCGTGTGACCAAAGTTGCCGTTAAGCACCAGCCTAAAGCCTCATTGACACCTCGGTATCCGCGCTCAAATCCGTGAGGAGGTGGTCAGTGATGCCTCCGTAAGCTGTCCCGAGAAGGATCTGTGTGTCCGTTTTTTGCTGTCCGTGTTTCCCTGACACTGCGCGGCTGAAGAATAATTTTCAAAGCATCAACTCCTAATGATCCGCTAAACACGGATGGCATCCGTGGTTTTCACAGACCCATAGACTATAATGAACGTGATGGATCCGTGAAAAAATAGAGCGTGCATCCGTGCTAAAAACACTGACTAACACACATTAAAATGAATGGGGATGTGTGCTGTCCGTGGAGAACGCGTACGTGGAACGCGTACGTGTGAATGAGGCTTCAGACACAGGTAATGAATGGTGGGAAATACAGCTTCACTTAAAGGGGTTGTCCAGGTTCAGAGCTGAACCTGGACAGCCCTCCATTTTCACCCCGGCAGCCCCCCTGACATGAGCATCGGAGCAGTTCATGCTCCGATGCTCTCCTTTGCCCTGCGCTAAATCGCGCAGGGCAAAGGCATTTTTCTGAGTTCCGGTGACATACCGGGCTCTCTATGGGGCTGACAGGCAGCCCGGTGACGTCACCGGCACTGATGGGCGGGATTTGGCTCTGCCCTAGCCAGTAAAACGGCTAGGGCAGAGCTAAAGCCCGCCCCTCAGAGCCGGTGACGTCACCGAACACACTGCTGGGCGGAAGTTACCGCCCGGCAGTGTGTTATTGAAAACACAAGAGCCTGTGCCCTGCGCGATCTAGCGCAGGGCACGGGAGCGCATCGGAGCATGAGATGCTCCGATGCCAGGCTCAGGAGGGCTGCCGGGGTGAAAATAAGGGTATGTCCGGGTTCAGCTCTGAACCCGGACAACCCCTTTAAGGGTCCATTCACACGTCCGTTGTTTCTTTCCTGATCTGTTCTGTTTTTTGCTGAACAGATCTGGACCCATTCATTTTCAATGGGTCCTGAAAAAAATCGGACAGCACAATGTCTGATTTTTTTTCAGGACCCATTGAAAATGAATGGGTACAGAACTGGTCCAGATCTGTTCAGCAAAAAACGGAACAGATCAGGAAAGAAACAACGGACGTGTGAATGGACCCTAAATGTGTGTTTTTCATTTTCATGTTTATTTATTTTTAGAAATGTGTTTCTTGTATTGTTTGTTTATTTTTTTTTAAATACATTTTTTTTTTGTTTTTTGCTACTTTTTTATTAGATTCCCCTATGATTTTGCATTCCAGAGCTGCTCCTGGAGACGTCTCCTGAGGATATCCTCGGCCCAGTTTGACTTATAAACCTTATTAGCGACATTGAGTTCTCTGTAGATCAGAAGATTGTTTCTTTCACAATTTTTTACCTATTTTGATGCTGCTCAATGACCTCTCTATAGTAACTCCGACCGCAGACAGTGTAATTTTTTTTTTTTTGTTTCTTTAGATATAATCTCCCCGTAATAGAAAAAGATAAAAATGTTAACTAAAAAAAAAAAATTTCCTGCAGTCTGTGTGTTTTTGTCACGACGCAGTCCGGTGTATTCTGGAGGGAACACATGGCGCAGAGTGTCATGTGGCTGCGGCGCGGCTGGTAGTGGGCGGCGGCACTTTGCTTTTACAGCTTGTACAGGGAGTTCTTGGGGAAAAAAAATGGGAGACAGATGGAAGTTTAAAAAAAAAAAATTGAAGCATGTGGATATTTTTGTAGCGAAGAATTCATGCATAGAATGTAATTTTTATTATTATTTGCTTGGGGTTGAATATTTTATTTTGCACATTCACAAATCTGTCCGGAAAGGCTCTACAGGCCCTGTATGTGTATGCAGTATATGTAGTCAGATTCCTTTTAATCCGGCATCCTATAATCCAGAATACTTGATAATCCAGCACGGCATCATCCTGAACTTCCTGGTTCAAGTCTCAACTAGCTGGACAGTTGCACAGGCAGAACACTAGGTGGAGGCAAAGAGCAATACTCTACATAACCATACAGAATTCTAAGGGCCCGTTCACACATGGGGCCAGATTTATCATGCCTCTGACGGCTCACTCCACTTTCACATATGGCTAAAGTCAGTTTTAGCCAAGTCAGATTTATGATCGGCCCTTTAAGACTGTAATAAATGTGGTTTGACGGTAGCAGTTTATCCGTCAGTAAGCAGCTTTACAAAAGTCGCACATCTTTACGAAAAAGTCGTACGTTTTTATGAAAAAGTCGCATGTTCTATTAAAAAGTCTCATAAGATAAGCATGGTCCTCACTGGAGTGAAATTGCGACTTTTTTACGACTTTTTAAATAGTCCCAATAGTAAATCTGTCTAGAGATTCATTTACATAAGAAAACACGCCCACTTTCAGAAAACTGGCGAGCATAGTGCAGAGCAGAAAAAAGTCGCAAATTTGTGCGCAGTTTTAGCGTTTGGGACTTTTTTTGGGACTTTTTCACTCCATTATTCTGACCTGAGCTAATGATAAATCTGGCCCAGAGTCTTTTCCCTACAGCGAGCTTCTTATATATTGCTGCTGTATTCTGCAGCGCTGTACAGACATTCGCATCCTTATCTGACACCTCCTCAAATAGTACAGATGAGTTACTATAATTCAGGGGGAAAAGTTTCTTATGTCGGATATTTATACAGAGCCAGGTGTAAAGATGACGCTTCTGAGAACACAAATCACAGAGAAAGCACTTTGGAGACACTGGACAAGCAGGGAATGGTGGGAGATTTCAGACTCGGGATCAGTACAGGATAAGTAATGTATGTACACAGTGACTGCACCAGCAGAATAGTGAGTGCAGCTCTGGAGTATAATACAGGATGTAACTCAGGATCAGTACAGGATAAGTAATGTATGTACACAGTGACTGCACCAGCAGAATAGTGAGTGCAGCTCTGGGGTATAATACAGGATGTAACTCAGCATCAGTACAGGATAAGTAATGTATGTACACAGTGACTGCACCAGCAGAATAGTGAGTGCAGCTCTGGGGTATAATACAGGATGCAACTCAGGATCAGTACAGGATAAGTAATGTATGTACACAGTGACTCCACCTGCAGAATAGTGAGTGCAGCTCTGGAGTATAATACAGGATGTAACTCAGGATCAGTACAGGATAAGTAATGTATGTACACAGTGACTGCACCAGCAGAATAGTGAGTGCAGCTCTGAAGTATAATACAGGATGTAACTCAGGATCAGTACAGGATAAGTAATGTATGTACACAGTGACTCCACCTGCAGAATAGTGAGTGCAGCTCTGGAGTATAATACAGGATGTAACTCAGGATCAGTACAGGATAAGTAATGTATGTACACAGTGACTCCACCTGCAGAATAGTGAGTGCAGCTCTGGGGTATAATACAGGATGCAACTCAGGATCAGTACAGGATAAGTAATGTATGTACACAGTGACTGCACCAGCAGAATAGTGAGTGCAGCTCTGGAGTATAATACAGGATGCAACTCAGGATCAGTACAGGATAAGTAATGTATGTACACAGTGACTGCACCAGCAGAATAGTGAGTGCAGCTCTGGAGTATAATACAGGATGTAACTCGGGATCAGTACAGGATAAGTAATGTAATGTATGTACACAGTGACTGTACCAGCAGAATAGTGAGTGCAGCTCTGGAGTATAATACAGGATGTAACTCGGGATCAGTACAGGATAAGTAATGTAATGTATGTACACAGTGACTCCACCAGCAGAATAGTGAGTGCAGCTCTGGAGTATAATACAAGATTTAACTAAGGATCAGTACAGGATATGTAATGTATTTACACAGTGACTGCACCAGCAGAATAGTGAGTGCAGCTCTGGAGTATAATACCGGATGTAACTCAGGATCAGTACAGGATAAGTAATGTATGTACACAGTGACTGCACCAGCAGAATAGTGAGTGCAGCTCTGGAGTATAATACAGGATGTAACTCAGGATCAGTACAGGATAAGTAATGTATGTACACAGTGACTGCACCAGCAGAATAGTGAGTGCAGCTCTGGAGTATAATACAGGATGTAACTCAGGATTAGTACAGGATAAGTAATGTATGTACACAGTGACTGCACCAGCAGAGTAGTGAGTGCAGCTCTGGAGTATAATGCATGATGTAATTCAGGATCAGTACAGGATAAGAAATAAATATAAGGTAATGTCGCACTCGAATGAGGTGGGAATCCAAACAGAGGTGCTCCCACTATCAGACAACACCCGGTCTGAAAATGTGGAATAAATAAATAAAATTAAAGTGGGGCACACTCTTTTAAGTAAAGGGATCTTTAATGGTCTATACAGTAATACACAATAGGTTGATAATACAATGGTGGATAAAAGAGAAAATAGTGACCTTATAAGACTAAAACTGCAACTCAGGATCAGTACAGGATAAGTAATGTATGTACACAGTGACTACACCAGCAGAATAGTGAGTGCAGCTCTGGAGTATAATACAGGATGCAACTCAGGATCAGTACAGGATAAGTAATGTATGTACACAGTTGACTGCACCAGCAGAATAGTGAGTGCAGCTCTGGAGTATAATACAGGATGTAACTCAAGATCAGTACAGGATAAGTAATGTATGTACACAGTGACTGCACCAGCAGAATAGTGAGTGCAGCTCTGGAGTATAATACAGGATGTAACTCAAGATCAGTACAGGATAAGTAATGTATGTACACAGTGACTGCACCAGCAGAATAGTGAGTGCAGCTCTGGGGTATAATACAGGATGTAACTCAGGATCAGTACAGGATAAGTAATGTAATGTATGTACACAGTGACTCCACCAGCAGAATAGTGAGTGCAGC
Organism: Bufo gargarizans; assembly: GCF_014858855.1. NCBI lineage: Eukaryota > Metazoa > Chordata > Amphibia > Anura > Bufonidae > Bufo > Bufo gargarizans. The sequence continues at coordinate 6,776,197 of NC_058089.1, read as the reverse complement.
TCTGGAATGTTATACAGTCCTTATCAAAAGTTTAAGACCACTTGAAAAATGGCAGAAAATCATATTTTACATGATTGGATCTTAATAAGGTTCCAAGTAGAGCTTCACCATGCAACAAGAAGAGATGGGAGTGAGATCAAATTTTTTTTTGAGCATTTAATTTAATGAAAACAATGAATAAACTGAAACAGGCTGTTTTTCAGCTGATCCATAGTTTAGGACCACATGCCTTTAAAAGGCCAAATCTGTGCAAAGCTGTGGATTCATTGTCACTTTCTGTCAGGTAGTCACACGTTGTGATGGCAAAGGCAAAAAAAAAAACCTTTTTGAACGTGGTCGGGTTGTTGAACTGCATAAGCAGGGTCTCTCACAGCGCGCCATCGCTGCTGAGGTGGGAAGCAGTAAGACAGTCATTTGGAATTTCTTAAATGATCCTGAGGGCTATGGAACAAAAAAGTCAAGTGGAAAACCCCCAAAAATGTCATCAGCGCTGAGCCGGAGGATCCAATTGGCTGTCCGTCAAGACACTGGACGATCCTCGACCCAAATTAAGGCCCTTACTGGTGCTGACTGCAGCCCCATAACCATCAGACGCCATCTGAGACTGAAGGGCTTCAAAAACAAAAAAACTTCTTCAAAGACCTCGTCTCCTTGAACGCCACAGAACTGCTCGTTTGGACTTTGCAAGAGAGCACCAAACATGGGACCATCAAAGGTGGAAGAAAGTTTTATTCTCTGATGAGAAAAAATGTAACCTTGATGGTCCTGATGGTTTCCAACGTTACTGGCATGACAAGCAGATCCCACCTGAGATGTTTTCTATGCGCCACAGTGGAGGGGGCGCCATAATGGTCTGGGTGCTTTTTCCTTCAGTGGAACAATGGAGCTTCAGGAAGTGCAGGGCGTCAAACGGCCGCTGGCTATGTCCAGATGTTGCGGAGAGCATTCCTCATGACTGAGGGCCCTCGTCTGTGGGGTAACAGGACAACGCTACAGTACACAATGCCCGCGGGACAAGGGACTTCTTCCAGGAGAGTAACATCACTCTTTTGGCCCATCCTGTGTTCCCCTGATCTAAATCCAATTGAGAACCTTTGGAGATGGATGGCAAGGGAAGTTTACAAATATGGACAACAGTTCCAGACAGTAGATGGCCTTCGTGCGGCCGTCTTCACCACTTGGAGAAATGTTCCCACTCACCTCATGGAAACGCTTGCATAAACAACGGCGGAGCTACTCATTACTGAGCTCATGTTTGGAAGTTGGATTTCTGTTTTGGGGGGGTTTAGAGTTTTTTGGGAGGTGTGGTCCTAAACTTTTGATCAGCTGAAAAACATCCTGTTTCAGTTTATTCGTTGTTTTCATTAAATCGAATGCTCAAAAAATGTTCTGTCTCACTCCCATCTCTTCTTGTTGCATGTTGAAGCTCTCCTTGGAACCTTGTGAAGATCCAGCCGTGCTAAATAGGATTTCTTGCCATTTTTTCAAGTGGTCTTAAACTTTTGCTCAGGACTGTATATTTTATATGGGGCACGGGCTGTCACTTGTAGCTTGCAGATACAGCTGTGTTGTGGGATTACACCCCTCGGTGATTCCATTCCCTGTAATCCCCGGGTCTTATAAATGGCTTCCTCAGGATTTCGAGCTTCTCTGACTCTTTTTGAACCTTGATATTAACATTCACGTCATCATTGCTGTTAATGACAGAAGTCATGGCACAGGGTAAAAATAACATCATCCATAAAGAGAGCGCACACGGGGGGGCAGTCGTGTTCACATGTTGTGCCTGGTTTTCTAATGAGCGGCTGCTTGCATCACTGTTTCCATAGCAACACGTCCTTTATTTTTTTTTGTCTCTTGCAAGCAATCAGTTTTTCATTTCCTGCGCAATTTATGTTCCTCTAGGAAGCAAAGTACCTGACTCATGAGTTAAAGGGACACTCTGGGGAAAAACTGCTACAATGTGTCATGCCTGACCTGAGGGGGCGGAGCATAATCCTTGTGTCATGCACCCCCCCCCCTCAGAACCTGTATTATGTACAACACAATGTATCAGTTTTTCCTTCAAAGTGGAATTCTACTTTTTGTCAATGAACACCATGGAGTAATGAAAGAGTATTTTCCGTGCAGTCAGAGTATTTTGGACTTAGAAGGCGAACAAAAAATGTATAACCAGTGAGAACAACACAACTTTCTGAAGGGCTCCCATTTTTGCAGGAAATGCTGAATTCCTGCTTTTTTGGGAGACGTGATCACTGACTGATTTATATTCATATACAGCAGTTTTGTACCTATGACACTGGCTGACCTGTTACATGTGCGCTTGGCAGCTGAAGGCATCTGTGTTGGTCCCGTGTTCATATGTGCCCGCATTGCTGAGAAAAATTAGGTTTTAATATATGCAAATGAGCCTCTAGGAGCAACGGGGGCATTGCCATTACACTTAAAGGCTCAAATCTCTCTGCAACTGCCACTCCCTCTCCACTTTGACAGGACCAGGCACTGTAAACAGACTTTGAGTGCAGAGTGCAGAGGGCGTGCCAGTTGTAGAGAGAGCAGAGCCTCTAGGTGTAATGGTAACGCCCCTGTTGCTCCTAGAGGCTCATTTGCATATATTAAAACATCATTTTTCTCAGCAATGCGGGCACATATGGGCATGGGACCAACACAGACGCCTTCAGCTGCCAAGAGCACATGTAACAGGTCAGCCAGTGTCATAGGCACAAAGCTGCTGACAGATGCCCTTTAAACTGACCATGAATCCCCCGATTATTAGGAACTACTGAGGTTCTGCTGATACCTGGGTGATGCCCTCTTCATATCTTGCATATGTTTTAACATTTTTACCCCTTTTGATAACCTAAAATCAATAGAAAAAGAGGAAAATACAAGAGAGTAACGAGCAACTGCCGAATCAGACTGTGCGGGGTTCGTCTGTAACCAGAACTGTACCCAGTCCTCCATGTGTGGTCTGACTAGTGATTTGTAAAGTGGTAGGACTATGTTCTCATCACCGGCATCTATGCCCCTTTTGATGCAACCCATTATCTTATTGGCCTTGGCAGCAGCTGCCTGACACTGGTTTCTACAGCTTAGTTTGCTGTTTACTAAAATTCTAGGTCCTTTTCCATGTCAGTGTTACCAAGTGTTTTACCATTTAGTATGTACGGGTGACTTGCATTTTTCCTTCCCATGTGCATCACCTTACATTTGTCAGAGTTACCCAGTGTTTTTCCGTTTAGTATGTACGGGTGACTTGCATTTTTCCTTCCCATGTGCATAACCTTACATTTGTCAGTGTTACCCAATATTTTACCATTTAGTATGTACGGGTGACTTGCATTTTTCCTTCCCGCTTGAGTAGATCCCTATGGACTGAGCTCTATCATCCATCACCACAAATACAACCTGGGAAACCTGGAGCTTCACATGTTTATTTTTGACCATGCAGTAGTTCTTCGCATGCACACAGTGCAACATGTTCACATCCTACCAAGGAGGAAGACAAAAATGACAGATAGGACACACAGCTCGCAAGACGCTCCCTCCTCCGCGTTAACTCTTTTATGGCTTTTTTGGCTCAAGACCTCAAACTTAACATGAGAGTTTGTAATATACTGAACCATACTGAAGTGCTGTGAGGCAACCCTAAAAACCTAATGTCAGGAACCACTCACAAAGCTTTAGGGGAATGCCCACTTTTGGCACAATGACGCTTTTTAGATTCTTTTTGTGCTTATTGAATTTGAGATGTATCTTTATAGAGACCAGAGTTCTGTATTTCTGAGGCAGAGATTTAAATTCCCCTGCATAGACATGCATACAATTCTCACTGCCCGCAGCCACCACCAGAGTGGAGCTTACCGCATACTGAGCTCAATGTATACTGTAAGCTCCTGGGCTCCACCTAGTGGTGGCTGCAGGAAGGCAAAATGTTATAATTTAAAGGGGTTTTCCCATCTGAGACAATGGGGGCATATCGCTAAGATAAGCCGCCATTGTCTTATAGGTGCTGGTCCGAGAGAATGGAGCCCTGAAAGTGGTGGAGGGCGCACTGCGCGTGCGCAGCCACCCTTTATTCATTTCTATGAGCGGTGCGCTCCCATTCACTTCTATGGGAACAGCGATATGCCCCCATTGTCTGAGATGAGAATACCCCTCTAACTGTATGTAGAGGCAGAACATTTGATGCTTTCCATCCAAATAAACTTATTAACCCTTTCAAAACTGGGTGATCTTTTTGTTTAATTTTTTTTTTTTACTCCCAGCCCTTCCAAAGCCATAACTTTTTAATTGTTTCATTCACAACGCTGTGAGAGGGATTGTTTTTTGAGGGACAAGATGCACTTTCTAATGGCAACATTTATGGTCGCATAAAATGTGGTGGGAAGCGGGATTTTATTTTAAAACGGGGTGCTGGGTGTAAGATCCCAGCCAATCTGATATTGATGACCCTATCCAGAATGTCAGGGAACCCCTCAAACCTTTCTACCTCATTCTCAGATGTGGAATTGTCCTTCATGAAATCATCCATGGGGCATAACTGATGCTTAAAGGGCTATTCCAGTCATGACAAGTTATTACCTATGGTTTCGGGAAGTGGTGGTGGGGGGCGGGGGGTTTACACTGCACTATACTTTACACCAGTTCCCGGTATAAATTATGTGGCAAGAGAGAAGCGAGACTGGCACAAGTGGCATAAGGAATTTGCCCTATTTTTTGTCTCTATGACTTCAGTTCAAAGCTTTACCTTTTGGTGAAATAAGAAATTAATTCTTCTTTAACGTACACAAAATTTGTTCTAAAAAAAAAATATGTACTCCCCCCCCCTTTCTTAAAACCATAAGAATCTAGAATTCAGGATGAAAAATAATCTCTTGGAGGTCAAGAAGATTTCTTTTTTTTTTATATTTATTTTTTAAATGATGCCGATAGAAAAAAAAAAAAAGATTACCATATAGTTTAAATCTTTGCAAATGAAACATTTTGGTATAATTATCCACCATTTATTACCTGGGACAAAGAGCATCGCTCTCCCTGGAGGACTTTACATGGACAATATCACAGATTTCAATGGATACTATGTAATGCTACATTTCCCCTGTGGTGGCGCTGCAGGGGAATTGAACGCTTGCTGTGGTTTTCCCTTGCAGATCACAGCTGATAGCTGAAGGTCATAACAGCGGAGTACCCTGTGACAAACTTATTTTTGGGTGACCCATGTAAATTTTTAAAAAAAATGTAAAAACTGTGGACAACTTTAAAAATACAGTTCAGGTGGTCCTACTTGTGTGGAGCATAATCAATATCCATGCTGCTCAAGATTTATATCCCAGTGATAGAATTTAGCAAGGTTAGGGCTGACGCACACAAACGCATTTTCTTTCCATGTCCGTTCCATTTTTTTTTTTTTTGGGCGGACCGTATGCGGAACCATTCATTTCAATGGGTCCGCAAAAAAAACTGAAGTTACTCCGAGTGCATTCTGTTTCTGTATGTCCGTATTTCCGTTACGCAAAAAAATTGAACATGTCCTATTATTGTCCGCATTACAGACAAGGATAGTACTGCTCTATTAGGGGCCAGTGGTTCCATTCCGCAAAATACGGAATGCACACGGACGCCATCCGTATTTTTTGTGGACCGCAAAATACATACGGTTGTGTGCATGAGCCCTTATGGCTATATACCATCGATAGGTTTGGGAAACGCAGTGTAGGATGCACAAATGACCTGTGAAGAAATCATAAATAGACCTTTGATGATGTCATGAAGCTCCTCCCATGAGGAACGAGTGGAATCTTTTGCAATGAGTTCAGCATAAAACATAGGACCAGTGTCCGCACTAAGCAAACCTAGGCAAGTGACGGAGCTTCAGCGACCCATGGCAATATGAGTAAACATGGTCTACTGTGTTGCCCATATACACCTGGCGCCGTCCCTCCTAAAAATGATACATTGTTACACTTTTAAACACAGTAAACCACTTTGTTGCTTTGTTTATATCATTCTTGGCTCCGTGTACAATAGGTCCATGTTCTTTTCCCATATTCTTGGCAGTGATGAGAGCCTCAGAGATGATGAGATCAGGACAGGAACTCTCACGGGAGCAAATGGTGCCACATTGCTATTTGTCTCCTGGGATTATTTATCATTTCTTGCCAGTGACTCTTTCCTATGCCAGTCTGATCTGACCCCAGATAACACGAGCCTATTGCACGACTAGGTCCTCCGGATTCCTGACTCAGCAACTCCATCTTCATGCTGACTTCTCCTAGGAGTTCTGGTGGCACCTCAAACATGATCATCTCATTCCAGACGGGATTGATTTTTTGTTTTGCCTTTTTGCTTTGTTTCCTCTTGAGCCTTTGTGCCTGATGCCAGAGGATGACCTTGAAGAACAGATCTACCAGGGAGACACAGGGAAGGGTCAGAAGGCTGTGACTTATGTGTATGCCCCAGCCACAGATCGCCTGGAGCTTTATTACAGTTGACACTTTTGTTTGATGTTTGCTTAGTGACTTGTAAATCTTCAGAAGTAAAGTGCACATGAAAGATGCAGGTCACGTACCTTTGCCCACGAGGTCGTTGTTCTGATCGGAGTGGATATTCCGGGCTTTGATTAGCACCACGATGAGGCGATTGGCCGCTGGGAGATAACTCATGGACATGAGGACTTCTCCAGACGAGTCTGCATCCTGAGGATAATAATATACACAATAATCACTTCACTGTTTTTGTCCTAAATCTGACCATTTTCTCCAATCACATCTAGAGCTGCATTCAGAATTCTGCCAGCTGAATTTAAAAATTGTCAGTGGTTTATCTACACTCCATTTCCAGAAATGTGGCCAAACAGGTCAGCTTTGTGTACTGTATGATTGTATATTATTTGGGCACTGTATGAATGTATTATTATTTGGGCACTGTATGATTGTATATTATATGGGCACTGTATGATTGTATATTACAAACCGGATTCCCAAAAAGTTGGGACACTATACAAATCGTGAATAAAAACTGAATGCAATGATGTGGAGGCGCCAACTTCTAATATTTTATTCAGAATAGAACATAAATCACGGAACAAAAGTTTAAACTGAGAAAATGTACCATTTTAAGGGAAAAATATGTTGAATCAGAATTTCATGGTGTCAACAAATCCCCAAAAAGTTGGGACAAGGCCATTTTCACCGCTGTGTGGCATCTCCCCTTCTTCTTACAACACTCAGACGTCTGGGGACCGAGGAGACCAGTTTCTCAAGTTTAGAAATAGGAATGCTCTCCCATTCTTGTCTAATACAGGCCTCTAACTGTTCCACCGTCTTGGGCCTTCTTTGTTGCACCTTCCTCTTTATGATGCGCCAAATGTTCTCTATAGGTGAAAGATCTGGACTGCAGACCGGCCATTTCAGTACCCGGATCCTTCTCCTACGCAGCCATGATGTTGTGATTGATGCAGAATGTGGTCTGGCATTATCTTGTTGAGAAATGCAGGGTCTTCCCTGAAAGAGATGACGTCTGGATAGGAGCATATGTTGTTCTAGAACCTGAATATATTTTTCTGCATTGATGGTGCCTTTCCAGACATGCAAGCTGCCCATGCCACACGCACTCATGCCACCCCATACCATCAGAGATGCAGGCTTCTGAACTGAGCGTTGATAACAACTCGGGTTGTCCTTGTCCTCTTTGGTCCGGATGACATGGCGTCCCAGATTTCCAAAAAGAACTTCGAATCGTGACTCGTCTGACCACAGAACAGTCTTCCATTTTGCCACACTCCATTTTAAATGATCCCGGCCCAGTGAAAACGCCTGAGCTTGTGGATCTTGCTTAGAAATGGCTTCTTCTTTGCACTGTAGAGTTTCAGCTGGCAACGGCGGATGGCGCGGTGGATTGTGGTCACTGACAATGGTTTCTGGAAGTATTCCTGAGCCCATTCTGTGATTTCCTTTACAGTAGCATTCCTGTTTGTGGTGCAGTGTCGTTTAAGGGCCCGGAGATCACGGGCATCCAGTATGGTTTTACGGCCTTGACCCTTACGCACAGAGATTGTTCCCGATTCTCTGAATCTTCGGATGATGTTCTGCACAGTTGATGATGATAGATGCAAAGTCTTTGCAATGTTTCGCTGGGTAACACCTTTCTGATATTGCTCCACTATCTTTCTGCCAACATTGTGGGAATTGGTGATCCTCTGCCCATCTTGGCTTCTGAGAGACACTGCCACTCTGAGAAGCTCTTTTTATACCCAATCATGTTGCCAATTGACCTAATTAGTGTTAATTGCTCTTCCAGCTCTTCGTTATGCTCAAATTTACTTTTTCCAGCCTCTTATTGCTACTTGTCCCAACTTTTTGGGGATTTGTTGACACCGTGAAAATTTTAATCAACGTATTTTTCCTTTAAAATGATACATTTACTCGGATTAAACGTTTGATCTGTCATCTACGTTCTATTACAAATAAAATATTGACATTTGCCATCTCCACATCATTGCATTCAGTTTTTATTCACAACTTCTTTAGGGTCCCAACTTTTTGGGAATCCGGTTTGTATATTATTTGAGCACTGTATGACTGTATATTATTTGGGCACTGTATGATTGTATTATTTGAGCACTGTATGACTATTATTATTTGGGCACTGTATGATTGTATTATTTGCGCTCTGATTGTATATTATTTGGGAACTGTAAACCTCACCATGGATGTCCTAAAAATCAAAACCACCTACTGGTTCATATTGTCCTACCCTCCATCCTGGGAGACGGCATTCTGTCCCTTGTCTCGCACAGGTGACAACTTAATAGCTAAATATAATTTATAATTTTTGTTTACGAGCAGGTACCAGACGCCCCCCCCCCCAAACAGCAAATTCATCTTGAACCTGATATAAATGGAAATAAGCGGCTGTACATAATGCAGGTGCGCAGAACTGATCTGGACATTTCTCCTTATCTACTTTCCATGAATTCCCTGACACCAGGAGGATATTAAGGTGAGGGGGAGCGTATGAGCTGTGCTAAAAATAGCAGCAGGGCGTCTTCTCCCCCTCCCCGCTGCACCAGTAATGATCGGCACCGAAGGACCACTCCAGGATATCTGCTGTGACGCAGGCAGACATCTGTGAACTAGGACACGTATTCAGGATCCAGCGCTCGCCATGTGCCGCTCGGCTGAAGTGACTCATTATCTGCTGCATCGTTGATTATAAATCTTATTCATAGATTTCAGGTTTTACGCTTTAATCCGATCTGCTGACGTCTTTCGCCTTAGGTACTTTCACACTTGCGTTGCTGGATTCGGCAATCTGTATGCAAACGGAAACCATTTGTAGACAGATCCGTATGCGGATCCATCTCACAAATGCATTGCAATGCCGGATCCGTCTGTCCGGTGTCATCCGGAAAAACGGATCCGGTATTATTTTGTTTTACATTTTTAAAGGGGTCTGCGCATGCGCACACCGGAAGACCGGATCCGTCAATGCGGCAATTTTAATGCCCGATCCGGCACTATGGAAAAAAAATGCCGGATCCGGCATTCCGGCAAGTGTTCCAGAATTCTGTCCGGAGAAAATACCGCAGCATGCTTAGTAATGAGATTTGTGAAATTGATTTACGTTTTCAAACTAGTATCTGCTCGTAGTCAGAAGGGCAGGTTATGCTACTCTATATATAATGGGGATTAACATTTACTCCCCCCATTCGTAAGCCGATTGCTAGAACAGGGACCCCGGACCCACAGTCCTCAGTGTAGAGGAGTTGTATGTTGCAATGGCCAAGCATGCTCACAGCGTCCTCCATAAAAGTCTATGTGATATGTGGAAATAGCTGAGCGCGCTCACTACATCTTCACCCTTTTAGGTGCCAATTCACTGGAGGGTCAGACCTGGTGCACCCACCATATTTCCCTCATGTCTTGATGTCACTGCTTTCCATAGTCATAGTTAGGTTAAGGTAGATCCAAATCATGATGATGATCCTGTCTTGCAACATTGGGAGAAGAGCAAAGCAGGTAAGTGCTCGTCATTTGGGTCAGGCCAACAAGTTTGCTAAGAATATTAAAGGGAGGCCCCACCGCTGATTTACCATGACCAGATACCAAGCCTGTAGCATCTTTTTAGTGTATCCTCCTAAATAGTGTTGGAAACCAAGAACAAGCTGCTGTTGATGGATCTGGTATTTATATTATTTTTAATATTTCTATTTTTTAGAGCTTTGAGGGGTACAGTTTGGTTTTCTGAGACTTTATTTTACTTATCGGTGGGGGTCCGACAGCCATGACTCCTGTGAGCGCCGCGGCCTTCTCTCTGCTTTCCCCAGGCGACGCGTTCATCAGTCACATGACCTAAGTGCGTCTCAGTCCCATTGAAATCAATGGGGCTGAGCTGCAGTACCAATCACAGCCACTAATGTATGGTGCTGCGAGTAGAACCATTGCCTTCTCAAAATAGCTGATTGGGGAGGGGGGCCCGGATGCCCCCTACTGATCAGATATTGATGACCTATCAGATAACCCCACCCCACATTCTGTGACATCACCAGTCTATGTCAGATAACCCCACCCCACATTCTGTGACAACACCATTCTGTCAGATGACCCCACCCCACATTCTATGACATCACCAGTCTATGTCAGATAACCCCACCCCACATTCTGTGACATCACCAGTCTATGTCAGATAACCCCACCCCACATTCTGTGACATCACCAGTCTATGTCAGATAACCCCACCCCACATTCTGTGACATCACCATTCTATGTCAGATAACCCCACCCCACATTCTGTGACATCACCGGTCTTTCTCAGATAACCCCATCCTTCATTCTGTGATATCATTAGTCGTTAACCCTCTGTGTACTAGTTTAAATCAGGCGATACATTCTCATTTCACTGTAGGCTGCAAAATGAGATTCGTTTTTTGGACCACTCTGCAGCGTTTTGTCCACTAGGGGTCAGCACATGAGAAAACGGCAATATTGCATATTTATACATGAAAGACATATCTATTACTTTCTCCACCTTTTCTGGTGCCCTGAGGTCCACCCATCTTGCTGTGCCAAATGGAATGCCAACGTGAGCCAGGCTCAGGGTGATTTCTCCAGCCACCTGATGTCGAGAGAAGCGGTCGCAGTTCCTCAGGGTGAGGGTCAGCGTGGCCTCCGCTCTGTCCTCCTCCTTCAAAGGGAACAGCAGAGCTTCTTCCCACACCGTGTGGGCCTTTCTCTTTATAAGTGCTGTTTGTGCCTCCGTCTGGCCATGATGAGTATTTAGTGTGCCCAGGACGTAGCAGTGACTCCCACCATCCTCCTCTCCTGGAAGCACTGCTCCTACAACTGCAATATATCAACATTGTGTATGTTTAGTTTTTTTTCCCAAAACTTGCATCAAAATAATGGATGTTTTTCAAAAATATTCACACCCTGCAAATGATCACTCACCTTCCATTACTCATGCTCCAAGAAGATCAGATATTGTTTGTCAAAAAATGAATTTCCACTCCTTCACCCTGCAGTGCCCATGCCCCATGTATGACCCAAACCAGACAGTTATGTCCTGTTCTGGGTGGGGTTTATTTAAGGCCCCACCCATTTTCAGCCCAGGACAAGCCAAATTTACTGGGATTGTTGGCAACTATGCACCCCAGTGTTCCCTCCATGTTACAGGTAGGTATTGGGACCTGCAAAGCAGTTCTATAGTGAGAGTGGACCCTAGCAAACAGCTCGCCATATCTTAGCTTCCTGAATTCTTGTGACTGTGAAATATAGGTTAAGGTAAAGCTGATTGTGGTTGACTTGTGAGTGTGAGAAGATGCTTGTGCTTGGCTTGTGAGTGTGAGAAGATGCTTGTGCTTGGCTTGTGAGTGTGAGAAGATGCTTGTGAGCATGAGAAGATGCTCAGGATTGGCTTGTGAGTGTGAGAAGATGCTCGTGATTAGCTTGTGAGTGTAAGGAGATGCTCAGGATTGGCTTGAGAGCGTGAGAAGATGCTTGTGCTTGGCTTGTGAGTGTGAGGAGATGCTCGGGATTGGCTTGTGAGCATGAGAAGATGCTTGTGCTTGGCTTGTGATTGTGAGGAGATGCTCGGGATTGGCTTGAGATCGTGAGAAGATGCTTGTGAGTGTGAGAAGATGCTCGTGATTGGCTTGAAAGGGTGAGAAGATGCTCGTGATTGGCATGAGAGTGTGAGAAGATGCTTGTGATTGGCTTGTGAGTGTGAGGAGATGCTTGTGATTTGCTTGTAGTGTGAGAAGATGCCTGCAATTGCCTTGTGAGATAGAGAAGATGCTCATGATTGGCTTGTAAATATGAGAAGATGCTTGTAATTTGGTTGTGAATGTGAGAAGATGCTTGTGAGCGTGAGAAGATGATTAGTGATTGGGTTGTGAGTGTGAGAAGATGCTCGTGATTGGGTTGTGAGTGTGAGAAGATGCTCGTGATTGGCTTGTGAGCGTGAGAAGATGCTTGTGATTGGCTTGTGAGTGTGAGAAGATGCTTGTGATTGGCTTGTGAGTGTGAGAAGATGCTCGTGATTGGCTTGTGAGTGTGAGAAGATACTCGTGATTGGCTTGTGAGAAGATGCTTGTGATTGGCTGACAGCTATGTTGTTTTTTTTCCTAGGTCATGCATTTAAGAATCAGTCTCATATAGGCTGATCTTAAACAGGTTTTCCAGGGTAAGAAAACCATGGCTGCTTTCTTCCAGAAAACAATGCCACACCTGTCCACAGGCTGTGTATGGTATTACAGCTCTCCCAATTCTTTTATTGGACTTGAGCTGCAATACTAGACACGACCTATGGACAGGTTGGCCGCTGTTTTTGGGGGAAAAAAGCAGCCATGTTTTTCTAATAATTGACACCTTGTCTGATGTGCCATATCTTCTGCCATAAACCTTCATCATGGAGTGTGACTTCCTTCTAGATACAGCTCTGAGGATGAATAATCACTCTCCTGCGGGTCTCACACTAAATACTGATATGTGAAATCTTAGGGCCCTCATACACATTAGTGTATTGTTGGCTGAACCCCCCAAGAACTGCAGGTTTGGCTGAACATCTAATGTGTTAGGGGAGAGCAGGATTGGGCAGAATGAATACTTTTGCCTGATCCTTTTGTTTTCACGGGAGATAAGAAGTGTTTGGGGGCAGCTTTCTCCTCACTGCTCATGGAATACACATCCGTGTTCTGCAGAGCTGACCGTGTGCGGAGGAGTCGGGGGAGATCTCTGTCGGCCTCAGGATCCTCAGACGCTGCTCTCCTACTTCTCATTTACATATAACTGATGGCGCGATTTCCATATAATGACATATTTACCTTCAAGGAAGGACACACATAACTCTGCCGCTTGCCGGTCATACCCCAGGGAGTAGCTGCAGTTTTGGTGCATGATGTAAAGAAGAGGTTGTCTTCTCAGGGTCCTCACCAGCAGGAGAGAGATTTGGTATCTGGTCTGGAAATGATAACGAGTTAATGGTTACGTAGATAATAAATATTGACACATTTGTAACATGAGGTTTCATATGGAACCAATACACCTCTGTGCAAGAGCAAACCCATAAAAAACAGGGGTACCCCATCTGCACACAATCTGTTAAAACTACAGTCGCTGAGGGGGGGGGGGGGGGGTGACCTGCCGTGGTGCTGCCAAGACGTGATTCAGAGAGCTCTCTGACTTATCTTGACAATCCTTGGCCATCGGCGGTTATAAGAGCTACGGAACGGTCCAGTCAATCAGTACTAGCTAGAACACGCTGTTTCATCTGTCTTGGACCGCCTGGAACAATTGCGAACTGGAGATCTGCCTCTTTTACAACTGAGGCCTATGCGGCCTAGAAGCCTAGGGGCCGCCTGCTCTGAATCTCCCGGCAGCCCCAAGACCGTAACATTTTCTGAACCAGGAGCTGATGGACCAGGTAAGAGACGTGCTCCTTACTGCGCTGTGTTTAAAGGCCCAGAATTTATGCCGAGCTTCATTCAGTTCTGTCGGTTCCTGGTCACCGACCTGCCCCATGGAACACCGGGCAGACCTACTCGGTGAAACATCGTGAGTGCTGCATCTGCCCCCGTAACTGGCGTTTCCACTAACTACAAATATCGCCATCCTAGGTGTACAACTCACCAGAGGGCCTGACATCCTGGTTAGTACTATACCGGAGCCTCTCTGGTGGATCTGGTCCCGCGGCCCGCTCTGTGAACTGCTGTATAGGTTACTGGTTCCTCTTTACCCCATTGAAAACGATTCTCCGCATAACTTAAAAGGATATGACTTCTTGCCCCTCTCCTATGTAAGGGCACTGCTCCAATTTTTCTGGATTGTTCTAACGATCTAATTAGCTGCCATTGTTTTTGGGGTGCGCCATCACCAGCTTCAGGACCCTGTCCTAATTTTTTCTGTGGCTATAATACAATATAATATCCACTCTCCGAGTACTTACTAAGTGTCCCCGATGTAAATAGCATACGAGGCACCAAGGAGTCCCAACACCTCTAAAGCCTTCTCCCTCGTAACAAAATGGTTAAAATTGGGCAAGCTGTCTCTAAAGACTCTAATAACACCCAAAAATCCACTGTCTCATGAGGAGAAATGAACAAATACATGACAAAGGAAAATTCCAACTCTGCCATTCAGAAAATGTCTACCCCATCTAAAGACTCTTCCACTATCTCCTTTGGCAAATGTTGATACTGGAGAGGAATCGGATAGTGAAATGGATGTTCCTTCCCATCAAGATTCTCTTCCAAAGCTTTAGACCCCCTTTTTAAGGACTTACAAGATATAAAGCAAGATGTGAAGTTATAAAGCAAGATGTGAAGTTATAGTACAGCTGTCATGGCTAATCTGTTGTCCTGCCAAAATTACCACAATGCGGCCTTTGAAGCTATTAAAGATCAGGAGAACAGAAGTCATAGAAACAACTTGCGAATAAAAGATCTTCCAGAATCTGTTATACCAACAGCCCTTCACTCAGCAGTTCTGCAAATCTTCCGCCTCATCCTAGGGGACTCCTATGCAGATGATGTTATAATAGAACGAGTCCATAGAGCACAACGGAGGAAGCCTAAAGATTCTGAACCATCACGGGATGGTGAAGGAAGAGATTCTGCGTCTTACTAGAAGATCTACCCAGATTGAGTTTGAGGGCACCCAAGTACATATTTACAAGGACTTATCTCCACAAACATTACAAAAGAGAAGAGCCCTCAAGCCATTAACAGAAGCTCTTAGATCTAAGGGCATCCAATACAGCTGGAAATTCCCATTAGGACTCATGTTCACATGCAGTAATAAAAGATTCCTGGTCCGGTCAGTCACAGACCTCCCAGATGGATATATGGCCTTGGATCTACCAGACCTCCAGATTCCTGATTGGGCAGAGGTGAAGGACCTGGCAAATTTACCACATCTTCAACCACCTTCCCCATGGGAAGAAGTTACACACGGTTGCTCTGCGAAATCCAGGAGGAAGGGAGGAAAGCATCAGTTCAGATAACACCTGAACTGACATGTTGGTAAAAGGGACATTTCTCCACCTACCAGTACTTTGATACTAGATGGTACTGTAACCTTTATGGATACCTATAGACACTATCTGTTTCCACCTTCGCCTTTACTTTACTTCTGTCTATATTCCATTCTGCTCTCTTGCAAACTGACCTCCCTCCAAGAGATCTTCTTATTCCTTTTAAGAGTAGACCCGAGATTGCCTTCCCTCCATGAACACATGCTACCTGTCTTATTCTCACACTGTATCCCAGTGCCAACTTGACTTCTTCCCCTATACATGCCCACTTCAAACTGGGGCACAAAGTTTAGACACTTCCAAATGTCCTTCTTCTCTTTGCTCCTTCCTTTCATTTCCTGCCCTTTGTCTCTATACACGTGAAGACCTTCTGGTGTCCAACCCGGCCCATAACTCTCCACTATATAGGCTCTTCCACTATCTCTAAATTTCCGCTACTCTCTTGTAGCACTATCATTTTCCTTCTTTACAAACCATCCTTATTTTTTTTCACCCTTTATTCTTTCTTTATGCTTCTATTAGTCCATGATTAGTTGGGTCTCTACAGCCATGACATCTGTAATACCGCTGTCACCGGCTGTATCTCTTTATGGTACTCTTATAAAGCCCCCGATTCACCTTAAGCGTTGCACTATATACTTTGAGCCATATTGTTACCAGAGGTCCTTGGGGTGGGAGAGAGGGAGGGAGGGAGGAAGGAAAGGTTGAAGTGTGGGAACAAAACAGAAATAACATCAGCTAATGGCTCTTTCTCCTAAATATTTCAATGACACGCCTTAATATTCTATCCTACAATGTGAGAGGCCTAAATTCTCCATCCAAGAGAGGTCAGGTGATTTATTTTCTTAAAAAGAACAAAGCAGATATCTGTGTGATATAGGAAACGCACTTTAGGAAAACGAACCTTCCCACTATGAACAGACTTCATTTTTCCACATGGTATCACGCTGGCTCGGACAGTGGCTAGCTGATAGGGTGTAAGTATAGGAATTAGCAAACGTATCTCCTTTTCTGTGGTTGATAAATGTGTGGACACAGAGGGCCGCCATCTCTTTATTAAAGGAAAACTAGGTAACTCTATGTTCACAATAGGGAATCTCTATGCTCCCAATAAGGATCAAATTCCTTGGCTCATCAAGGTCTTGAAGAAATTATTACGCTTTTCAGAAGGGACATTAGTTTTGGGTGGTGATCTCGATGTGGCTTTAAACCCACTTATAGACACGTCTAATGGAAAATCGGCCCATCGATTCAGGACCTTAGTAAAATTAAAACAGCTACTTTACTCCTTACAATTAGCTGACTCGTGGCGCACACATTATTCGGCCCGACACAATTCCTATGGATAGATTATATATTCATCCCCATTAATCATATAACTATTAAAACACAAGTTCTTTTAGATCACTCACTATTGGAACTAATTTACACATTACCCTCGTCCCCACCTCCTTCTAGATGTTGGAGATTAAATGACCTTCTACTAAAATCCCCCCCAAAACCCCCCAAAAATTAAGCGACACCTAGAGGAATTCTTTAAAATAAACGATAATGGGGAGGTCTCACTGCAGACGCTCTGGGAGGCGCACAAGTCGCATATCAGAGGGGAATTCATATCTCTCTGTGCATATGTACATAAAGAAAAGACTAAGAAAATATCAGACTTAGGGCTCGTTCACACGACCGTGTGAAGCCCGTGCTGTGGACAGCAAATTGCGGTCCGCAATGCACGGGGCACCTTCCCTGCGGCAGGCGCATTGGGATCGCAGACCCATTCACTTGAATGGGTCCACGATCCCTCCGTTCCGCAAAAAGATAGAGCATGTTCTATCTTTTTGCGGTGCGGAGGCACGGGACAGAATCCCAGAAAGCACTCCGTAGTGTTCCGTTCCGCATCTCCGGATTTGCGGACCCATTGAAATAATTAGGTCCGCATCCGTGATGCGGAATGACAACGGAACGGGTGCCCTTGTATTGCGGATCCGCAAATGCGGTCCGCAATACGGGAACGGGACATCAACGGTCGTGTGAACGAGCCCTTACAGCAGAAAATCTCACAACAGGAGTGTCTGCGCAGGAAATCCCTATTAGCCTTCGCATCTAGCAGATTTAACGTCCCTCCGAGACGAGCTCAAAAATATTCTCAGCCAAAGCTTACCTTTATGCGAAATACTGTATAAACATTACGCACATGGCGACAAGCCGACTAGCTTTATGTTGGCTCAGATTAAAAATAGGAAAAACAAATAATTTATCGCAAGTCTTAAAAGCTCCTCGGGCAACTTACTACACAAAACAGAGGATGCACGCTTCTACACACAGTTGTATAATTTACAAAAATTTCCAGGATCTGTCGACCCCTAAGATTAAAAAGCACTTGTTAGATAATTTCCTCTCCTCACTGTCTCTCCCCAAATTAACTGAGGCTCAAACCCAAAAGCTCTGCTCCACTATATCCATTCAAGAAATTAAGGAAGCGATAGATACTACACCTAAAAATAAATGTCCTGGCCCAGATGGACTATCTCCATTCTATTATGATACCTGTTAGCAGATGTTGCTTCCATACCTTAGTAAGTTGTATAATGCAGCGCTAGCTTGTATCCCCTTTCATAAGCAAACTTTAATCTCTATTATCCATAAGAAAGGGAAGGACCCAACTTTATGTGGTAATTATCGGCCCATCTCCTTGCTTAACGTGGACCTTAAACTGTTTGCAAAAATATTGGCCCATAGATTACAAACTACCCTTCCCTCTCTTATTTCCCTAGATCAAGTTGGATTTGTGCCTGGCAGGGAGGGTAAGGACAACATTTATAGAGTAATACAACTTATCACATGTGCTAAAATATCAGAAAAAACGCTAATATTGCTAAGTACAGACGCCGAAAAGGCTTTCGACCGGGTAGACTGGTTGCATCTATGGTCTTCTAGAGCAGCTTCCGGTATTCTACTCGCTTTTATCGAAGCTATTTTCTCCATGTACAAAGACCCTACTGCTAGAGCAATGGTGAATGATGTGCTGTCGCCCGTGTTCCCTATTTCTAATGGCACTCGACAGGGTCGTCCATGATCTCCTCTGCTCTTTGTGATAATTATGGAGACCTTGTTGCAGAAAATAGGACTCGATAACCGCATATTGGTAGGGAGCACAAGGCCGCAGCATACGCTGATGATCTATTGCTGATGTTGACTGATCCTTCCACCTCACTTCCAATAATAGAGCTCTTAGTCAATGATTTCGGTGCAGTATCTAACTTCAAGGTAAAGATGAGTAAGTCTCAAGTTTTGAACATATCCCTCCCTAAGCGCCAGTCATCCTTACTATCTAACAAATCGCCATTTGACTGGTCCCAATCCTCCATAAAATTTCTAGGGATAAAGATCTCTTCTGAGACTGCTCAACTATATAAAAATAATGTCCTACCCCTGCTTCAGGAGATATCCAAAATCTTAGCGTCCTGGCCAACACCGTATATTTCTTGGTTTGGTCGAAAAAATTGAGCAAAATGTCTCATATGGCCAATCTACTACAAGCTCTACCCATACATATTCCCAACATCTTTTACTCCAAGCTGACCAGGATCTTCTCTAGATACATATGGAACCGAGCATTAAATACTCCACACTTCAACTCCCCCCAAAATAGGGGAGAATTGATTTACCTGCCCCACAAGCACACGTCCGAGCTGTCCATCTGAATAGGCTAGTGGATTGGGTTAGGAAGCCCCCACATAAGCTATGGGTCCCTATCGAGGAGGATATTTGGTGTTATCTGCTGAGATACATTGTATTCTCTAATCAAATCATCTCAGCATCATGTGCAATACAGAACCCATTTATATCTGAAACCAGAAGAATATCGACTATGAAGGATCTCCGAGAATTGTGCTCCCCTTTCCCTTCCCCACTACTGCAAGTGAGAGATATAATATTCAGTGCGGATATTGATTACAGCAACACCATACCTAAAGAGAATAAACTCAATCACTCCACCATTGACGCTTTAATAACAGATGGCACAACCCCCGCTCTGGCATCACTCGCTGAACAAATGCTTTGCCCATCCACTAATATACAACACATTTATTTCATCCTTTAAACAACTAATACAGACGGGAAACCTACATAGATCGGTAACAACATTTGAAACTCTCTTCACCCAACTTAAAACACCTAAAAAAAAGTGGGTTATTAACTTCCACAGCTAATAACATAGTACATTTATTCATCAAAGCTTGGGAAAGGGATCTCAATAAAACATTCTCGGAAGAGGTTTTACACAAGCTCTTTCTTGCCCCTAAACAGTCCTCGAAATGCATTAGAATGCAAGAGAGCGGCTATAAAATACTGACTATATGGCATCTAACCCCAGGGTTGCTAAACAAATATGACTCTAGATAGAACCCCTGCTGCTGGAGATGCGGTCAACAGTTGGGCACATACTTCCACTTATGGTGGACATTCCAACTCACTGTCCCATATTGGTCGTCTGTTATATCCAAGATTAATCTGATTATGGGGTTGAACTTCTCTTTACTACCAGACACCTATTCCCAGACAAGATTCCCAAACACTGACTGAGGTTAAGAAGACACCTCTTAGCAGCCGCTAGGATAATGCTCCATACACAATGGAAATCGGATTCTCCGCCAACACTTAGACAGTGGATAGAGAAAGTTGACTCCTTGTACCGCCTAGAAGAGCTAGCTGGGAGACCAGGTCACATTTCAGACTACCTGGTCCCCCTGGGCGAAATACAGACACTTCTTTATTTAGCAAGTTATTCTGTAAGACACCATGGCATGCGGAACGTTTGCATGTACATATCTTACTCCTTCTCTCTCACTTGGCCTTTATACCTCTCCTCTGAACCTTATAGAGAAGCGATGAAATAAATGACCCTTGCAAAAAAGGACAATCATTTGATGGGCTCTTTCCTCCCCGCTTCTTTCGCTGGTTCATTTTTGCATTGGCAGCTCATCTTTTTAGGATAAATCTACACTTATATTTAGTGAGATTACTTTGTTGTTCATCTCTGATATTTGTTACAGAGTGACCTGGTGACTTATACTATTTTGCGATAAGATTTTGAAGCCCTCTGTACCTATTGATCTGCAGCTATCATCTGCCTTGTAAGAAGGTCTGTATTGATGTTTATGTTTCTTATAATACAATAATAATAATAATTTTGAAAATAAAAAAATTAATAAATACAATCGCTGAGACTTCAACTGTGACCTACTTAACAGATCCATCTGAATATTCAGAATACCTTGAATGTGGATGGCTGCCCACGGTTTGACCTTCCACTGCCCAAGTCAAATTTTTACTGTATCGACTGTACCGTGGATCAGAGCGAGTCCTGCGCCAATGGTGGAAATACTATCTGTTTGCTCCACCACTGACTGATTCTTGAGCCTGCCCTAAATGAAGAGCTAGATATATTGCTCCCCGGTCTCTGATATTGGATCACAGATACACCGCCTTTCCTGAGCTCAAAGAATGTGGAAGTGTACTTCCCGACCAGAGTTATTGGAATGGCCAGAAAAATCTACTTTGTTCAGTATTTCTTGGACGAAGCCATCAATACTGGTCTTCCCGAGTTTCTGGCTGGATCACCACAAGACGAACCAGACTTGATAAACATTGGTTTCTTCTTGAAACAATGCTGGTTTGCAATGTACACTAATGCCCATGGTACCGCTTCTGTCTGAGAGGTCAGGAAAGTATCAGTTTGTAGACACAGCGGCTGCCTGGCCTGATCTGATAGCGATCTTGATTAGCGACAGGAGTGGTGGTTGCACGGGAGGAGGGGGGGGGGGGGGCAGAAGAAAAAAACATGTCTACCTAGTGGGTGTGCACTCCTTTATAGGGGGATTAATTAGTCTGATTTACTAATGATTTATCTTCTGTCCTAGACGGGAGGAGCAAGACATTAACCCTTTGTGTTGTGCGGCCTGAAGGATGATAGGGAAAGATGGTTATATATACTATAGATGTGAGATAGATAGATAGATAGATAGATAGATAGATAGATATGAGAAAGGAAGGATAGATAGATATGAGAAAGGAAGGATAGATAGATAGATATGAACAGATAAACACAACCAGGTAATTTTGGTCACAAATAAATAAGTAATAGGAGTAACCAAATAATTCAAAATAAATTAAATAACTAGTATGGGTGACCTGATTAAGACTTAACGTTTAATAAATATACATTACAATAGGCCCATATCCATTGATAGAAATGCAAAACAAGATAACTCGAATAGCTCAGCATGACCAGGAGAGAGGGTAGTGTATAGACTTAAAGGGGTTAAAGGACACAACACCGGGTCTCTTACCCTAAGGCCCCTTTCACACGGGCGAGTATTCCGCGCGGATGCGATGCGTGAGTTGAACGCATTGCACCCGCACTGAATCCGGACCCATTGATTTCTATGGGGCTGTTCACATGAGCGGTGATTTTCACGCATCACTTTTGCGCTGCGTGAAAATCGCAGCATGCTCCTCTTTGTGCGTTATTCACGCAACGCAGGCCCCATAGAAGTGAATGGGGTTGCGTGAAAATCGCAAGCATCCGCAAGCAAGTGCGGATGCGGTGCGATTTTCACTCACGGTTGCTAGGAGACGATCAGGCTGGGGACCCGATCATTATTATTTTTCCTTATAACATGGTTATAAGGGAAAATAATAGCATTCTGAATACAGAATGCATAGTACAATAGTGCTGGAGGGGTTAAAAAAAATTAAAAATAATTTAACTCACCTTGGTCCACTTGCTCGCGCAGCCGGCATCTCCTTCTGTCTTGATCTTAGCTCTGTGTAGCAACAAGGACCTTTGGTGACGTCACAGTCATCACATGATCCATCACATGATCTTTTACCATGGTGATGGATCATGTGATGACCGGAGTGACGTCACCACAGGTCCTGGTACTGCACACAGCTAAGATGAAGACAGAAGAGATGCCGGCTGCGCGAGCAAGTGGACTAAGGTGAGTTAAATAAAAAAAAATTTTAACCCCTCCAGCGCTATTGTACTATGCATTCTGTATTCAGAATGCTATTATTTTCCCTTATAACCATGTTATAAGGGAAAATAATACAATCTACAAAACACCGATCCCAAGCCCGAACTTCAGTGAAGAAGTTCGGGTTTGGGTACCAAACACGCGCGATTTTTCTCACGCGAGTGCAAAACGCATTACAATGTTTTGCACTCGCGCAGAAAAATCGCGGGCGTTCCCGCAACGCACCCGCACATTTTCCCGCAACGGCTGTGTGAAAGTGGCCTAAGAGTCCCTACAGCTCTCTCCAAAATGTGTCTTCCTATACGGCCCTGGTGGTCCCTTTGGAATACGGCGATGACGGCCCAGCTTCGTCAAAGGGATGAAATAAAGAGAAAATAAACACTCACACCAACTCCACAGAGCGTTCCAACGTGTTTCAGTGGCACTGTGGTGGCGATATAGTGCCAAGAAAGCCCTAGTGCCAATGTGGTCCTGGTGCCAAAAATCGCCCTACTATGGGCTACAAATACAATCAGCAGTTCTATGATAACATTGTCGCCAGCAGATGTATAGTGACAAAAGGAGCGGTGATCAATCGCTCAGTTATACTCATCTGTCCATGTAGAGGTGGGACATGGGTCAGAGATGTGGCATCGCGTCCAGTGTATGGCGGCAGCGATGTAGGTATCTGTGCAGCCGAATTTAAAGGCCGCGCCAGATCGCTATCAGTCCGCCCCGTCCCAACACATGGCGCGTCACATGGGCCGGTCATGTGATTCATCACATGATTGGAACGATCGTCGGAGACAGCGAAGCCAGCTGGGAGGTTACAACACGTCCTACTGACGCGCTAGGTGGGCGGAATCAGCAACGGGAGGGATGGGAAGGCAAAATGGGCTAAACACGCCTCCCCGGCCGCCTCGTTATGATCGAAATAGACAAAGAAACCTTTTACCACTGGACAGACAATGCTTGTCCATAGTTAATGGGGTTTAGAGAAACCTCTTATCAGCAGATTCTAGGTCCATATACTTGATGAGACTTGATCCGTAAACGGAGCTCTCATTTAGAAGCGAGAAGGTAGTAACGATATGTAAATGAAGTACTGAACCATAAACCAACAGGTGGTGAATTACTAGGATCCCAGTACCATAAGATAAGAGTATATATCGTCTATTCGATACAAAGAACAATACAACAGTCCTCCCTGTAGAGATGCACTAATCCAGACGTACTACACTCACAGCTAGTGATAATGCTAATCACAGGCGGCAAACTTTTAGTAAAAAATGCACCAAAATAATGAATTACAGACCATGAGCTGAAAGATCATATGAGTCAAAGATAAATATCACAAATATATATAATAATAATAATTCAACAGCTTGGAATCACATGTAAACAAGATAGAGATGCTGACAAAGGTTAGAGGTCCGAATATGGGACAAAAGATGGTGAGATGACAATCCCTGGTCAGATATAGCAGCCAAATAGAATTGCTCATTTAGGCCCTTAGGATACTCAGCTTGTAATTCAAATATCCAGCACGATTCTCTCTGTAGTATCTTCCTGTCCCATTCTCCACCTCTTTTGGATGGATACCCATGAACCTCAATTTGGAGTGATCACCGCCATGTGTAATTTCAACATGTTTGGCTATGGGGGCATCCCTATTGTGTCTCACATCACCCAAGTGTCCGAAATTCACGAATGACCTTGCCTATATACTCAAGACCACATTCACAGGTTGCCCTGTAGATGACGCCTTTTGTACGACAGTTTATAAAGCGTCTAAGTGGCTGTGTAGCCTGCTCGCATATCACCCGGGGACGCCTCTTTACCAGCGATGTTACTGGAAAAACGTATGAGATTAGACGCTTTATAAACTGTCGTACAAAAGGCGTCATCTACAGGGCAACCTGTGAATGTGGTCTTGAGTATATAGGCAAGACCATTCGTGAATTTCGGAAACCGATTGGGGAACACTTGGCTGGACGCGATGCCACCTCTCTGACCCATGTCCCACCTCTACATGGACAGATGAGTATAACTGAGCGATTGATCACCGCTCCTTTTGTCACTATACATCTGCTGGTGACAATGTTATCGTAGAAATGCTGATTGTATTTGTAGCCCATAGTAGGGCGATTTTTGGCACCAGGACCACATTGGCACTAGGGCTTTCTTGGCACTATATCGCCACCACAGTGCCACTGAAACGCGTTGGAACGCTCTGTGGAGTTGGAGTGTTTATTTTCTCTTTATTTCATCCCTTTGACGAAGCTGGGCCGTCATCGCCGTATTCCAAAGGGACCACCAGGGCCGTATAGGAAGACACATTTTGGAGAGAGCTGTAGGGACTCTTAGGGTAAGAGACCCGGTGTTGTGTCCTTTAACCCTTATAAGTCTATACACTACCCTCTCTCCAGGTCCTGCAGAGCTATTTGAGTTATCTTGTTTTGCATTTCTATCAGTTGTTATGGGCCTATTGTAATGTATATTTATTAAACGTTTTGCCTCACAAGTCTATTGGGGAATCCAACATTGAATGCTGCTCCTTAGATCTCGGTCATTGCCAGGAGATTTCCATATACTTTCCTGCAAGTCTGAAGCCACACGCATAGCTTAGGGGCCATCAGTAAGGAACATTTATACAGTAGGTTTTACAGTCATTTATATTTTTGCCTACCTTTTTTTGTTGCTATTTTGTTGTACTTTTCCCAATTTAGGTGCATCTTTTTAATTTTGCAGATGACACAATATGTGGAATTGCCCTTTAAGGGTTTGCTATTGCAATGAAGACGCTTTGGCAGCTGAAGTATTATCATTTTGTTAGCAAGTACCTGCAAGTGCTATCGATCTCATGAGGGCTCTTGAGAGTAAGAGCACAACAACTCGGAAATGTGCTGTAGACCCACACACCAGCCGTGAATCTGCAGCAGGAAAGTCGCCTTTTCTCCCCAAAAACATCTCTGTCAAACACTTGCATTATTTTTCCGCTTTTTGTCACAATTTTTGCAGTAATAAAAAAATATTGGAAATCATCAACAAGCTGCTGTTGATGGATCTGCTCTTATAATATGCATCTCTTTAGTACTCTGGTCACTTCTGGTCTTGATGTAAGTTTGATTGATGTTAGCTCATTAGCGATATGAGTGTTTTTACCAGTTTTTTCTTTTACCAGCAGTAAGGTCAGAAATTCAAAAACACCTGGGTACTAATGTACTTTCTTTATGACATAGCCAAATAGACTGGCATTAAACACAAATCTACTCTTGTCCTGGAAGCTTGGCATATACATAGGCGTGCCATGTGATGTGTCATATGACAACATGTATGTGACTGGGTGACGTCGCCCATGCTGTAGCATTTTATGAGAGCACCCTGCACTGATCAGCCAATTCATTTTTATTTTTTCAAAAATAAAATTCTGTTTTCTGCAGCCACCACTAGGGGGAGCTCAGTACATGCAGATTTATACTCCTTTCAAGGCACTACCTGTGTAAGCTCCCTCTAGTGGTCGCTGCAGGCAGGCAGACTTTTATAATTTAAAGAGGCTCTATCAGCACGATCGACCCTGTTAAACCAGACATACTGCCTGGTAGGGCTAATCATGCTGAATAAAACGATACCTTTCTTTTGTCTGTATGCTAAATAACTGCAGAAATATCAGCATTTTATTCATATGCATTCAAATGTTGGAGCACCAGGAGGCGGGGCTGTGTCCTTGCATGTACATATCATATACACTATGTACTATAGCTTCACCACACTGAGATCTGCTCAGAAAGCCAATCTAGATATTACTGCTTTATCCACAAGCACAATATATGATTCTAAAAACACCAGTGATATGTGTCAGCTTATAAGTATAGAAAAGACATACTTCTCTATGTGGTAAATTTATAGCTTGGAGGTAAGTGCTTGGTTTTATATATCGTTCAAGTCCCAGGAGAGACTAACATAAACTTTTTTTACTGTTATTTCTTTTCTCTTTTATTTAACCCATAATAAAAGCCTATACTATAAAAATAATATATATAACAATAAAAGCTGTCACTACATTGTGAATTGGTTTTTTCTTTCCTTAGAAACCTAAAACCTATTACCGGTTTATTCACAGGCACAATATATGATTATAAAGAAATCAGTAATTTGTATTAGCTTTCTAAGTCTAAAAACACTATTCTCAATATAAGGGGTCATGCACACGAATGTTTTTTGCGTTCAGTATACTGGCCGTTTTTTTAGTTCAGTAGGCGTTACTTATACTGAACCACTCATTTCAATGGGTCAGCAAAAAAAAACTGAAGTATCTCTGTGTGCATTCCATTTCCATATTTCCGTTCTGTTCAAAGATAGAACATGTCCTATTTTTGCCCTCAAATCACGTTCCGTGGCTCCATTCAAATCAAGGGGTCCTAAAAAAAAACAACAGAACACATACGGAAAGTACTCCGTATGTCTTCTGTATCAGATCCGTTTTTGCGGAACCATCTATTGGAAATTTTATGCCCATTTCAATTTTTTCTATGTAATTACTGTATATGCCATACGGAAAAACGGAACGGAAAAATTGAACTGACCCGGAAACACTAGTGAAACAAAAAGTGGATCTGTTAAAAATAGCCCGCAAAACACTGAAAAAGCCATACGGTCGTGTGCATGAGCCCTAAGGATATAGACTTTTATTATGGGTTAAGTGTGGAAGAATAGAATATCTGAAGAAAAAAATCTCTGTCCCTCCCAAGATTCAAACCTGGAAGCCCTACCTGCAAAACCAAACACTTATCACAAGGCTATAGCATAACCACATTGAGAGAAGTTTGTATTTTCTATACTTATAAGCTATCACATATTACTGGTGTCTTTATAATCATATATTGTGCTTGTGGATAAAGCAGTGATATGTAGATCAGCTTTCTGAGCGTTCTGAGTGTGGTGAAGCTATAGTACATAGTGTATATGATATGTAGATGCTAGGACACAGCTCTGCCCTCAGCATGCTGATGTCTTGACCTGTCAATCAAGTCATCACACCTCTATGAATGTAGATGGAAAATTAATCAGCGCTGATTATGGGACCTGCACACGAAGTGATGTTCATATTTGGTACAGTGTAATCTAGCTCCCATAGGACCTGCGTGCATGATTAGTGGTGAGCGAATTGAAGTGGAATTCCATCCGAATTTCAGGGAAAATTTGATTCACCACAAAGCCGAATTTCCTCGTGCTTCGTGGTAACTAATTAATTTTCCCTGAAATGGGGTAAAAAAAATAATCATACCCCATCCATTTGAGCGCCAAGAGCCTGCCACCGCCATCTTGATTTAAGTTCCTGCGTGAAATCCCGTGCTCAGTGACGTATGACGTCACCACGCCGGCTGATGTGATGACGTCATCATGGGCCGCGGGAGATTTTGCGGTGGATTTTCAATCAAGATGGCGGTGGCGGCGGGCTCTTGGCGCTCAAATAGATGAGGGTAAGTATGATTTTATGAATTTATTTTTTTATTACAGACTTAAATATTAAAGTCAGCTATGAACTCAGCATCTGAGGGGTACAACGACGGGGAGCTGCGCAATCACCGTTCCCTATCATTGCACCCGCTACTTACAAAGAAATGCACTTCGTGATGACAAAGTAATTCATCACAAAGCAAATTTTTGGGGTAAAATTTGGCGGAGCAGCCGAATCGAATTTTCCATAACTTTGCTCAACACTATGCATGATATAACATACGTACGTGCGCCCCACACATAGAGAACTTCTTCTACATTGTATTTTTATTCTGATCTGAGACCCGGCTTACAGTGTGGTCTATCGCCTGTGTTCCCTAGTACTTTGCATGGTAATTACAAACTGTTTCACTGAAAACAGGTTATTCCAGCTTATCCTTAAGACACCTACATCTCCTCAGGGATCCGGAAGCTCTCAAGTCTAGGAACAGGTGACACAAGCGCCTGCTGGCAATGTGGCTCCAGGCTGCCGGTGCTACAAGTACATCCCTGGACGTCTGCCAAGGAGTCCTCAGCTAGCCGTTCTGTAGATTCTAGATATGTGGCCGGGGCAGAAAACGGAATCCTTGCCCCAGCTGACGGAAAACCTATGAATTTCCCAGTCCTATGTCAATGAAAGGGTTGTACCCATCTCAGTTATTGATGGCATATCCACTGGGACCCCTGCTATATCCTGAATGGGGCCCCAGAAATGAAGGAGATCATACCTTACACATGCACAGCATGCTCTCCATTCACTGCTATAGGAGTTCCAAAAATACGCTCGAGTGACCGTGTTCTGCTATTTTCGGAAGCCCCATAGTGGTGAATGCAGAGCGCACGGCGCATGCACGGCCGCCTCTCCATTCACTGCTATAGGACCGCCTGAAATAACTGAGCTCAGCTAATTTTGGAACTTCCATAGCTCATACTCGGCCGCATTAGCATTACTTTGTGGGGCCCATCCTGGAGATAGCGACGGGTCCCAGACCTTTCTGACGTTGGTGGCCTATCCTAACGATATATATACCATTAACATCTGAGATGGGAACACCCCTTTAAGCGTCATCATTGTAAAACAATGTATCCAACATAGAATTTCAGTATCTGCCCTTTTCCCCAAGATCTTTGCTTGCTGCCATTGAATGGAATTGTTAAAATTCAGTAGCTGAAAACCGCTCCTAATCCTACAGTGTCAGAGTCTGTTACAAAGTATCAGTTTAGGTAGAAGTTGTTTTCTTCTGTATTTAATACATTGTAACACTACAGATGAGCAAGTTTTCAGCCACGGAAAGGGGTTATCATCATAAAATGACACCTCTAAATAATGATGATGATGATAATCATGAATAATATCAGTGTCCCTGCTCCAGTACCTGAGTACAAACCTCCTGAGATAGTTTCCACAGGTTTGTTGTTGTCTTCTTTCTGCTCGTTTTGGGCGACCTTCAAAGCTTGGTCTTTGCAATTAATGATCTCCGGGGACGTTTGCGCAGTAGAAATGATGTGAAGAAAGCGAAGCTTCGCCTGAGGCTGAACCGGCTCCGTGCATCTGTAGACATTCATCTAATGGTAGAAGTGGAAGAAAGGGGGATGAAAGACGGAAGTAAGAGGAAGATCAAGAGCAAAGCCACTGAAGGGTATCATACAAAATGTGATGATTAGCGAGATCTGATACAATGTAGGTTAATGCAAAGTTTTCAAACTTGTTGTAACTTTACAGGGGTATTCCCATATAAGAATATAACGGCACAGAGCCAGGATATAATGGGGCTCCACAGATACTGAGAAAGAAGGGGTTCCAGGGCTAGGATATCTGTCCCGTCATCTTAGGGATTGGCCCCCACACACTGAAATACTGGAGAATATTCTAGTGATATGCCATAATAGTCATACAGGGGAATACCCCTTTAAATAATCCAGTCTTCCCCAGCTAGCTGAGTTGGTTGTATTGGCTTCATCTTGCTACATGGTATGTACATAAAATAGAGGGGGCTCTACTTCACAAGGCTAAATGGTTCTGGTGCCCCCTAATCCCATGGTTGACCCTTCTCCTCTTCCGTTCTTCA
Source organism: Bufo gargarizans (assembly GCF_014858855.1). Lineage (NCBI taxonomy): Eukaryota > Metazoa > Chordata > Amphibia > Anura > Bufonidae > Bufo > Bufo gargarizans. Next base: position 6,746,079 of record NC_058089.1, on the reverse strand, counting down.
CCCCAACCCTTCTAGGAAGGAAGGTTGGCAATACCCTATGGTGAAATTAGAAGTTTACTAAATATATGTTGTGGGCAAGACCCATGTTTCACCAAAATCACTGTGTAAAATGTAAAAAAAGTTTATAATTTTTGTGTAAAAAATACAAAAATGAGTCTTTATTACACCAGATTTCTGCTGCAAATAGAATAATTAATTCCCCCACTGAGTTCAATGCAATTTGGGTACAATTGGATGCAGTGAGCTCCCTCTAGTGGTGGCCGCAGGCAGACAGAATAGATCGCTATGAGAAAGATAGATAGATAATAGATAATAGATAGATAGATAGATAATAGATAGATAATATATAGATAGATAGATAATAGATAGATAGATAATAGATAGATAGATAATAGATAGATAATAGATAGATAGATATGAGATAATAGATAGATAGATAGATAGATATAAGATAGATAATAGATAGATAGATAGATAATAGATAGATAATAGATAGATAGATATGAGATAGATAATAGATAGATATGAGATAGATAATAGATAGATAGATAGATAATAGATAGATAATAGATAGATAGATATGAGATAGATAATAGATAGATATGAGATAGATAGATAATAGATAGATATGAGATAGATAATAGATAGATAGATATGAGATAGATAGATGCGTAAACAGGTTGATAAATATACCCAATGTGCAGAATCTATCATACGGCGTGTGCACCACTAATAAATCTGATAAGTCTAAGACAGAAATAATAAATCCCCCCCCCCCCCCCATGTCTGCAAGTGACATTTCGGGATTCGGGATCGCCCAGGCAGATATGGCGTCCGTCACCCGGGGAGACCCCTGCACTCGCGTTGACTCTCTGAATGCATTTACACATTTGGCGCTGTCGTTGCTTGGTAACAGTGCCGTCTCTGTAGAATTTCTGAAAAGTGTAAATGTGTCGATCTGAGTTTTACAGAACAGTCGGCAGCGAAACGCGTCCTCCTGGGATCACGTTACATATGAAAGTTTCCAGAAGACTTTTCTTTGCAATGTGAAGTTTTTCAGGCGCATGATGCACATGTATAATGTATCCAGATTTATAGGAGGAGAAGCCAAGAATGTCCTCCTGTGTAATCAACTGCTGCAAGTCAGCGAAGTACTGCAAACTCCCTGGAATCACTGACTACAAAGCTATTATCTATCTCCTATCTATCTATCTATCTATCTATCTATCTCATATCTATCTATCTATCTATCTATCTATCTATCTCATATCTATCTATTATCTGTCTCTATATATCTCATATCTATCTATCTATCTATCTATCTCATATCTATCTCCTATCTATCTATCTATCTATCTATCTATCTATCTATCTATCTATCTATCTCATATCTATCTATCTATCATCTGTCTCTATATATCTCATATCTATCTATCTATCTATCTATCTATCTATTATCTATCACTATCTTTCTCATATCTATCTATCTATCTATCTATCTATTATCTATCACTATCTTTCTCATATCTATCTATCTATCTATCTATCTATCTATCTATCTATCTATCCCATATCTATCTATCTATCTATCTATCTATCTATTATCTATCACTATCTTTCTCATATCTATCTATCTATCTATCTAATATCTATCTATCTATCTATCCAACTAATATCTATCCCATATCTATCTATCTATCTATCTCTTCAGTCTCTCTCTTTATATGACTGCTGCGCTCCCATAGAAGTGAATGGAGCGGTGGTTACTCATCATACGCTCTCCTGCTGCAGTCACACATGGGGTTCAGGGGCCCCATTCTTATGATTGTAGAGGGTCCCAGCGGTGATGAATGTTGTTCCTCGGCCCATCCCTTTATCCCTTGTTCTATGCGGTGGATTTGGAGCTCTGTGTCAGAGAATCTGAGGTCTGGCAATTGAGAAATATCAAGTAACTAAAATCTGAAATATAATAAGATCTGACATTCTGACTGTATCCTAAAAGTCTGCTCTGGGGGTCTGCAGGCGGGGCCCCCGGATATTGAGGACAATAGGCTTACATAGGGTCCCATATCACTCCTATCATCTCAATGGAGAGTGAGTGATTGCATGACCAAATACTTGCTGACCACCGGGGACGGAGACCCTCGCGATCATTGAGGGTCCTAGTGGCCAGACCGCCAAGCAAATATACTGTTACCATATAGCATCATCAAAGATGTTCTGAAGCAGCTGATGCAATTTCTAACATATCACCATAGGACAGCACTGGGACCAGAACATGTGAATTAACCCCTTCTGTATCACAGCAGCCTCTGCTATATCATACATATCCTGAGATGAGACAAGGTTATCAGATCCATCTATCTCATATCTATCTATTTCTATCATATAGAAAGCAGTGTGGGTTCAGATCTTAGTCTAACACAGGTAAGTCCTGTGACACAATGACACTTACCACTTGCCCAGGCTGGAGCACACTGGCCATGGTCACAGGTGTGCCATCCCCACTGTCAGGTGGCAGCTTCCTTTTATGAATATATTTGCAAAGACACATCAGTCCGCACAGAGCGATGAAGCCAGTCAGAGTGCCCAGGGTGGCCCCCATGGCCACTAGAGGAGCTATCATGATGGCACTTCTCGGGTGCCCGAGGTGGGTGTCAGTGTGGCATGGTCACTGCTTGGCACAGCTCTGCTGCCAGCTCCAGTCTGAGCAGCCGTCTTCCTAGTTCTTGGAGTGCCGAGGCTGGAATGTGATGGGCGACAGCTTCTCTCAATGAGCGGGGATGAGGGGCTCTCCGGGGAAGGGGAGGACTCGCCTCCTGTACGTCACTCACATTGCAGGGGGTGCGGCTGCACTCTGCTCTGCCTCATCTGCCCCGGGCTCCCAACTTCTCGACCTACCTGAAAAACAGCAGCAGGTTCCACAAACTCCCCGGCCGATATCTGCAAGATGTGAAGAAGGAAGACAAAGCAACAAAGTAACCAGCGGATAAGAGAATAATAATAACTACAATCTGTCTCTATGCAATGTGATTCAATGTATCTTCAATGAGCTGTAAGGACTACACCCATTATACAGACTCCAAGATCTATCTATCTATCTATCTATCTATCTATCTATCTATCTATCTCTCTACCTATCTATCTATCTATCTATCTATCTCATATCTATCTATCTATCTATCATTCTATATCTATCTATCTAACTAATATCAAATCAAATCAAATCAGCTTTATTGGCAGGACTAAATACATTTTAGCATTGCCAAAGCAAGTGGTAAATAATTGGATAGGGTTGGGGGATGGGGACACGTCCAGGGTGGGGAGTCCATGGTATATCAGGCTCCTCTCAGTCCATGGCAGGCAGTAATATATTGTGCTGCTATGGCCGCTGTGTTCTCCTCTCCCCCCAGCAGTATGGAGAGTCTCTCTTCCTCCTCCATGGAGGTGAAGCCTGGGCAGAGATCAGACAGTCTCCTGAAGTGAGTCTCTCTCACTGCTGAGTATTTGGGGCACCGCAGCAGGAAATGAGCCTCATCCTCCACGGCCTCCTGGTCGCACTGCTGGCACAGTCTGCTCTCCCTGGGCTTGTACCTCTGTCGATGACGCCCGGATTCGATGAGCAGGCTGTGGGCGCTCAGTCTGTACCGGCTCAGGATCTGTCTGTCTTTTGGATTGGGGAGTTTCTCCAGATATGGGGCCAGTTTGTACTCCCTCTGCAGGCTCCGGTATACTGTCAGCTTCTGGGATGTTCTTATGTCGTTTTTCCAGACGCTAATATACTCCTCTTTGTACTTGTGTATCGTCCTCTGGATTCCGCCCTTTGTCAGGCTATATTGGTTGGTGGATTGGGCAGGCTGGGTTTGGGTGACTTGTTGCGGGGTGCTTTGTTTTTCTGTGGCTTCTTGGTGTAGCAAGGCTTTGTGATGGTAGGAGCTGGGACTGCTGCTATGTAGATGGGCTCTGAATGATAGCGCCCTCTTCTGGACAGCAAAGTAGAGTGGTAATCTGCCCAGTTCTGCTCGACAGGCGCTGTTTGAGGTGCTCCTGTGGACCTGGAGAAAGTGTTTGCAGAGTTCTAGGTGGAATAGTTCTGTTGGCCCAGAGTCCCACTTTGCCCGGTCTGGGTATGTGTCTGGGCCCCAGACTTCGCTGCCATACAGGAGGATTGGGGCGATGATGGTGTCAAGGATTTTAAGCCAGACGGTCACTGGTGCTTTAAGGTGATACAGACGCCTTCTGATGGCAGAGAAGGTTTTGCTCGCCTTGTCTTTCAGTATTTCCATGGCTTTCTTAAAATTCCCTGATTGGCTGATTTCTAGGCCCAGGTCGGTGTAGCTGTCTGTTTCTGAAATTGGACAGTTGTTTAGCAGGAAGGGAGGACGCCCGGCTGCTTTTCGATTTCTTTTCTGGAACATTATGATGTTGGTTTTCTTTGGATTAATGGGCAGTGCCCATGTGTTACTGAACTTCTCCAGGATTTTCAGGTTATCTTGGAGACCTTTCTCAGTTGGCGATAGTAGCAGAAGAGGTAAGCTGAAGAGGCCGGTCTGCTGAGATGTTTGTGCTGGTAGTTTACTTGTGGATTTTATGTATAGGAGCAGTTGGTTGTGGTCTGACAGGTGTGTCTGTGGGGTGACTATGAAGCTACTAACATTTTTGGGGTCCATATCTGTGATGGCATAGTCTACCACACTGTTGCCTACATGGGAGTTTAGGGTATATCTACCAAGAGAGTCTCCCTTGGTGCGGCCATTGAGAATATGAAGTCCGAGGCTTCGACATAAGTTCAGCAATGTTCTGCCACTTTTGTTTACTGTGCTGTCATAGCTGTTCCTCTCGGTGTGTACTGAGCTGTCACAGTCAGTGTCTGCTCCGAATATATAGACATTTCCGTCAGTTGTCAGGTAGTCTCTCTCCCTCCCTATTCTTGCATTGAGGTCTCCAAAGATCAGAAAATTGCCCAGGGCCTGGAAATGGGCGGCTTCCCTCTGTAGGATCTCAAAGCTGTCGGGATTGAAGTATGGAGACTCTGGTGGAGCTATGTATGCTGCACAGAGGTAGACGTCAGCCGGAGAGGTGAGGATGGAGCGGGCTATCCTTACCCAGATGTGGCTGTCTCCTATCTATCAATCAATCAATCAATCATATATCTATCTATCAAATCAAATCAGCTTTATTGTCAGGACTAAATACATTTTAGCATTGCCAAAGCAAGTAGGAGATAATTGTGTAGTGTTGGGGGATGGGGACACATCCAGGGTGGGGAGTCCATGGTATATCAGGCTCCTCTCAGTCCATGGCAGGCAGTTGTGTTCTCCTCTTCCATCTATCTATCTATCATTATATATCTATCTACTTTATCTATCTATCTATCTATCTATTATCTATCTATCTATCTATCTATTATCTATCTATCTATCTATCTATCTATCTATCTATCAATCTTCCTTCCTAGGAAAACTAGAAGAATGGTCAGAACTCTGGCAACTGAAATTTAATGTGGATAAGTGCAAGATAATGCACCTGGGGCGTAAAAACCCAAGGGCAGAATATAGAATATTCGACACAGTCCTGACCTCAGTATCTGAGGAAAGGGATTTAGGAGTAATTATTTCAGAAGACTTAAAGGTGGGAAGACAATGTAATAAAGCAGCACGAAATGCAAGCAGAATGCTTGGGTGTATAGGGAGAGGTATAAGCAGTAGAAAGAGTGAAGTGCTTATGCCGCTGTACAGAACACTGGTGAGACCTCACTTGGAGTATTGTGCGCAGTACTGGAGGCCATATCTCCAGAAGGATATAGATACTCTAGAGAGAGTTCAGAGAAGAGCTACTAAACTGGTCCATGGATTGCAGGATAAAACTTACCAGGAAAGGTTAAAAGACCTTAATATGTAGAGCTTGGAAGAAAGAAGAGACCGAGGGGATATGATAGAAACTTTTAAATACATAAAGGGAATCAACTCGGTAAAGGAGGAGAGCATATTTAAAAGAAGAAAAACTACCACAAGAGGACACAGTTTTAAATTAGAGGGGCAAAGGTTTAAAAGTAATATAAGGAAGTATTACTTTACTGAGAGGGTAGTGGATGCATGGAATAGCCTTCCTGCAGAAGTGGTAGCTGCAAATACAGTGGAGGAGTTTAAGCATGCATGGGATAGGCATAAGGCCATCCTTCATATAAGATAGGGCCGGGGCTATTCATAGGATTCAGATATATTGGGCAGACTAGATGGGCCAAATGGTTCTTATCTGCCGACACATTCTATGTTTCTATGTTTCTATGTTTCTTTCTTTCTAGATAACTCTACATAAAGGAAGACTGATATCTAGGCTTCTAGCTGGTGTAGGTGTTAGTTGAGGTGCATGCACTGCCTGTGGATGTTCTTAATTTCTGACAAGGCAGGAGCAGCACCTTCAGCTGTCATGATGATCCCCCCCATTGTTACAGCCATGGTAGTGTTTCTGTTCTACAGATGCAGCAATTCTCACCTGCAAGGAAGTTTTACTTGACCTTTTCAATGTCTTGTGTGACACAGGAGGCTGCAGCAATGTATCACATAAGTGTATCCATCATGTACTAGAACTAACAGCAGCAGGAGAAGGCAGCAGCTGCTAGGATAATACTGCCACCTTGAGCTTATTTTCGGTATTACATGCACAGCTTTTGCTCAATGATCCTAAGTCTAATGAACGTCCCTAAGAATATCAGTCTAAATCTTGAAGTTTGTGGACATCTCTGACATTGGAAAAAATTATATATATATATAACTCTATATAAATATATGACATTCATGAATGTTAGGACTGGGCCCAGCGCTGATCACTACTACCACCATCGTCCATAACACTTCTTCCTGGCAATCAATCAGGATAAAAGAACCCTCTCATCCCTCTCACTCTGCTGAGGTTTTCTGGGTCTGCTGATCAAGGATGTGTTTTTCGCACTGTTTTAAAATGTCTGCTTGCTGTCAGTGTATGGCAACATTCTTGCTTACATCTAGAGACTGTAAACTTGCTCAGACTCCCAGCCCTGCTGTGAGGTCGAGGTTATTTCCAGTGCATGAAGCTGGACTTATTCTGTAATGTGTCTTAATGGAATCTGACAGCAGGTGGCGCTGTTTACAGGAAGCCTCACAAAGGAGTTGATCCTTCTAGAGGTGGACAGTGGTACTGCAGGCGACAATAATACCCCAGGAAAGAATGAAGCAGACGGGTCCAGAGATATAATACATTGTTTTTTAATTAGATAGAACAGATCTACAGCATCCTACATTACACAATTTGCATGTATTGTGACCCCGCCTCTTTAAATAAATAAATAATATTAATAATAATAATATTGAGGATGATATTGGGGATTTACGTGCCGTCATCTGCAGAAACTCTTCTCATTCATTCACTTCGCTGGAACTGAAAAAAAAAAAAAGAAAATAGGACCACAAGTAGATTTCACATTTACTGGGTGGTGAGAATGGCGCAAAATCCGTCAAACTGCTCATCTTGGTGCACATGGTTCACCGCCAGGCGTTTTTGCCATGTTATGCTTCTTATGTTGACCTGTTGACTAAGAGCCAATGGCTTAAAGGAGAACTTCAGTTCTGAACAACTAGCATGAGAGGTCACATGACTGACCAAGGGATGGAGCTAAACCATTGTCTGTTTCCAAGGGCAACCAGCTTTGTATAAGTCTGGAGAAAATACATGAAATTACTAAGTAAACCAAAGTATTGCCAAAGTTACCCATTTTTTTTGCGCAGAGTTAACACTATGGAATATTGTTTAGGGTGGAGTTACCCTTTAAAGGAGCTTGTCATATATTAACTGCAGGCCTTTCTGCGGGCAGTATGTTATAGAGCCGCAGGAGCTGAGCAGATTGATATATAGTTGTGTTTCAAAAGATTCAGTAGAACTTGCACTGTATACATATGAATGCCTGCCCTGCCTGTGCTTAGACGTGCAGTGGGCGGTCCTAATCTGTGACTGACACCTCTCTGTGTCACATAACTCCGCCCACTGGATACCCAAGCATAGAATAAGCAGACATTTAAATGAATAAATTACAAGTTATCCTGCATCTTTTCCCATAAAACTATATACAGTGCCTTGCAAAAGTATTCACCCCCTTGACTTTTTTCGTGTTTTGTTACATTACAGCCTTAAATTCAATGTATTGTTAATCTGAATTTTATGTGATGGATCAGAACACAATAGTCTAATGCTACATGCACGGGACCCTATGTGTTTTGCGGTTTGCAAATTGCAGATCCGCACAAAAAAAAAGGATGACGTCCGTATGTCATCCTTTTTTTTTTGCGGATCCATTGTGACAATGCCTATCCTTGTCCGCATCAGTATGTCCATTCCGTAGCCCCATAAAAAAAGATAGAACATGTCCTATTCTTGTCCGTTTTGCAGACAAGCATAGGCATTGCTACAATGGATCCGCAAAAATGCACGTCATCCTTTTTTTGCAGATCCGCAATTTGCGGACCGCAAAACACATACGGTCGTGTGCATGTAGCCTAAAACTATTGTTTAGAAAACAGAAAATTGGCATGTGCGTATGTATTCACCCCCTTTATAAGGAAGCCCATAAAAAGCTCTGCTGCAACCAATTACCTTCAGAAGTCACATATTTAGTGACATGATGTCACCTGTGTGCAATCTAAGTGTCACATGATCTGTCATTACATAGACACACCTTTTTTTAAAGGCCCCAGAGGTAGCAACACCTAAGCAAGAGGCATCACTAACCAAACACTGCCATGAAGACCAAGGAACTCTCCAAACAAGTAAGGGACAATGTTGTTGAGAAGTACATTCAGGGTTAGGTTATAAAAAAATATCCAAATCTTTGATGATCCCCAGGAGCGCCATCAAATCTATCATAACCAAATGGAAAGAAGATGGCACAGCAGCAAACCTGCCAAGAGATGGCCGCCACCAAAACTCACGGACCGGGCAAGGAGGGCATTAATCCGAGAGGCAGCACAGAGACCTGAGGTAACCCTGGAGGAGCTGCAGAGTTCGGCAGCAGAGACTGGAGGATCTGTACATAGGACGGCAATAAGCCGTACGCTCCATAGAGTTGGGCTTTATGGCAGAGTGGCCAGAAGAAGCCATTACTGTCAGCAAAAAACAAAAAGGCGCGTTGTGAGTTTGTGAAAAGTCATGTAGGAGACTCCGAAAATGTGTGGAGGAAGGTGCTCTGGTCTGATGAGACTAAAATGAAAGTTTTCGGCCATCAAAGAAAACGCTATGTCTGGCGCAAACCCAACACATCACATCACCCAAAGAACACCGTCCCCACAGTGAGACATGGTGGTGGCAGCATCATACTGGGGTGACTGGGAAACTGGTCAGGGTGGAGGTAAAGATGGATGGTGCTAAATACAGGGATATCCTTCAGCAGAACCTGCCCCACTCTGTGCGTGATCTGAGGCTCGGACGGAGGTTCACCTTCCAGCAGGACAATGACCCCAAACACACGGCTAAAGCAACACCTGAGAGGTCTAAGGGGAAACATGTAAATGTGTTGGAATGGCCGAGTCACAGCCCAGATCTCCATCCAATAGAAGATCTGTGGTCAGACTTAAAGATTGCTGGTCACAAGCGCAAACATCCAACCTGAAGGAGCCGGAGCAGTTCTGCAAGGAGGAACGGGCAAAAATCCCAGCGGTCAGATGTGGCAACTGCTCATAGAGACTTATCCAAAGCGACTTGGAGCTGTCATTGCCGCAAATGGTGGCTCTACAAAGTATTGACTTTAGGGGGGTGAATATTTCTGCACATTGACTTTTTCTGTTATTTTGTCCTATTTGTTGTTTGCTTCACAATCAAAATAAAAAAATCTTCAAAGTTGTCGGCATGTTCAGTAAACTACATTATGCAAATCCTCAAACAATCCCTGTTAATACCAGGCTGTGAGGGACTAAAAAGTCAAGAGGGGTGAATACTTTTGCAAGGCACTGTATCAATCTGCTCAGCGGCTCCCGCTCTATAACATAGTGCCTGCAGCTTAGACATCATGTTCAATGTGATAGGTCCCCTTTAAGCTGGACAAAAACATGAGATGAGAGTTGAAAAGATCTCATTGTGGAGCGACCCTTCTACAAGTCACCTAATGTCTATGGATATCTTTAGAGTTACGCCTCATTCACACATCAGTGTTCGGTCAGTGATTTCCATCAGTGATTGTGAGCCAAAACCAGGACTGGAGCCTCCACAGAGATAAGGTTTAAGGCCCCTTTCACACGGGCGAGTATTCCGCGCGGGTGCAATGCGTGAGGTGAACGCATTGCACCCGCACTGAATCCGGACCCATTCATTTCTATGGGGCTGTGCACATGAGCGGTGATTTTCACGCATCACTTGTGCGTTGTGTGAAAATCGCAGCATGCTACTCTTTGTGCGTTTTCCACGTAACGCAGGCCCCATAGAAATGAATGGGGTTGCGTGAAAATCGCAAGCAAGTGCGGATGCGGTGCGATTTTCACACACGGTTGCTAGGAGACGATCGGGAGGGAGACCCGATCATTATTATTTTCCCTTATAACATGGTTATAAGGGAAAATAATAGCATTCTGAATACAGAATGCATAGTACAATAGCGCTGGAGGGGTTAAAAAAAATTAAAAATAATTTAACTCACCTTAGTCCACTTGATCGCGCAGCCGGCATCTCCTCTGTCTTCATCTTAGCTGTGTGGAGGAACAGGACCTGTGGTGACGTCACTCCGGTCATCACATGATCCATCACCATGGTAAAAGATCATGTGATGGATCATGTGATGAATCATGTGATGACCGGAGTGACGTCACCACAGGTCCTGTTCCCGCAACAGACCCGCACCTTTTCCCGCAACGCCCGTGTGAAAGAGGCCTAAGGGAAAGATCTGCATCTGTTCTTTGTTTAGAGCCGCACCTGGTTTTGGCTCAAAATCACTGATGAATACACTGACTGTGTGAATGAGGCATTACTTTGGTTTGTGAGCTGCAGCGTAGCTATAAGGTGGTCAGAGGCATCAGCTACACATTGTCCTGGTGTCTTGGTAGACCTAGAGGCCCTCTGCCACACCGCAGTCTCACGTGGTCCTGATGTCTTGGTGGACCTAGAACCCCTCTGCCACACCACAGCCAGACATGGTCCTGGTGACTTGGTGGGCTTAGAAGCCCTCTGCCATACAACAACTGCACATGGTACTGATACAGTGGCGAGCCTAGAAGCTCTTTGCCCCACTGCATCCTCACATAGTCCTGATGCCTTGGTGGATCTAGAACCCATCTGCCACACCACAGCCAGACATGGTCCTGGTGACTTGGTGGGCTTAGAAGCCCTCTGCCATACAACAACTGCACATGGTACTGATGCAGTGTTGGGCCTAGAAGCTCTTTGCCCCACTGCATCCTCACATAGTCCCGATACCTTGGTGGACCTAGAAGCCCTATGCCACACTGCAGCTTCCTATGGTCCTGGTGACTTCTGCCACACCAGCATTATAAATAATTTATACAATAGGAGATGGGAAACGCTGCTACCAATTTTACGTTGGGACTCAGGAGCTTCAAGTTTCACCTATGATAGCTCTTACCAAAAGAGTATTTTGCTTGGAACCCAGTGCTCTCTACAGAGCCATCACTTTGGAAATGGAGTAACAGGGCATTGTTGGTGGAAGACAGAGGCTGGATAGTGGTAGTGCCACAGTAGGCATTGCCCAGGAGAGGAGACGTGGACAGCATACCATCTCTGATCTCCAGGAAATCATAGGAGCACGGGGTACTGGCCTCCAAGCTGAAGTCAGCAAAAGCCAGCTGCACCTGGAAAATAGAGCGTCAATGAATGAAAACGCCTACGTAATAATGTATCTTCCATAATATGATGGTTTGTTGAGTTACATGACAACATTTGGTCTTCTTACAGCGACCACTAGGGGGAGCTCAGCAGCGTACTGTAGACACATCTACTATTGAGTCCACTGAGAAGCATATGTTACAGTTTATAGGATTTAGAGGATGGGACTTACTCTATAACCTACTGGAGCCAGGATTGTCCAGGTGCAGTCACTGAGTGGGGGGTACATTTGCTGTTGATCGTACCCTGGACTGGATATGATCCCGATGGGCGCAGTAAAGGTTCCTCCGCAGTTCACTAAGATTGCAAAGATATTATAAAGAGATTACATAGTGACACTGGCACAGTCAGACTTGGAATTGACTTTCCTGATTTTTACAAATTTGCCAGTCCATAGCATTGTCAAAAAATGTGCTGACCTCTAGACATCTTATATGGAGCTCAACCTTCTACAGACGTTGAGCAATATATCCCCGGTCCTCATATCTACTGTATGAATTTACAGGAAAGTTCCAGGTAAACTAATTGTACCTAGTGGGCGGAACATGACACAGGAAGTTACCGAAGACATCATCCCTGTGTCATGCTCCGCCCCTTCAGGTGCACCTGACTCCTCAGATTACAGCTTCATACAGCATAGATCTGTTATATGACCATGTTCATGATCCCATAGGATCAGCAGCTCACATATTGTCACATAAATGGTCATGAAAACCTTAAAGGGGTTGTCCAGATTTATACAATATGACCCCTGTTTTGGCGTGAAGTAGCTCCATTCCTGTCCATAAGCTGGTATTTCAGCACAGCGTCATTCAATCCAATGGAGATGAGCTGCAATATCAGAGACAGCCCATGGACAAGAGTGGCGCTGTTTCTGTAAAAAAATAAAAATAAATCCTGGTGGTGGCAGGAACTTAGAATAGATTCCTGGTGATACCTGTGCTGTAGGACGCTCTGAAGCCAGTTGCGTTGACAGAACGGTCAGTGACAAACTCCACCAGCATGGTGGTGCCAGAGGACACCAGTGACGGCAGCTGCCCAGTTCCACATGACCTGTCCAGCAGCAGAGGCGACGTCCGGCTGGGGCCATCAAACACCCTGATGTAATCTGCGGTGCAGCCAGGGGTGGACTGCACATCGAAAGCCTTAAACTGCAGAAGAACCTGAAGAAGGGGGATGAGAGATCGTCAGAAGAGTCGTCAGCTGCAAAATAATACATTGGACCACTGACCCTGATCGTGGCGTCTTATAACATTACAGCAGAGATATAAGAGGAGAGGCTAATACCATTGGCACTGTATGGCACTACTACTGTATGTAGACACTGTATGGTACTATTATTTAGGCTCTGTATGGCATTATTATGTAGACAATGTATGGCGCTATTATGTAGGTTCTGTATGATAGTATTATGTAGACATTGTATGGCACTATTACTGTATGTAAACACTGTATGGCATTATTATGTAGACACTGTATGGTACTACTGTATGTAGACACTGTATGGTACTATTACTGTATGTAAACACTGTATGGTACTACTGTATGTAGACACTGTATGGTACTATTATGTAGACAGTGTGTCGCACTACTACTGTATGTAGACACTTATTGGTACTATTATTTAGGCTCTGTATGGCATTATTATGTTGGTTCTGTAGGGTAGTTTTATGTAGACACTGTATGACACTAGTATGTAGACCCTGTATGGTACTACTACTGTATGTAGACAATGTATGGCACTATTGTTTAAATATTGTATGGCATTATTATGTAGACACTGTATGGCACTATTATGTAGGCACCATATGGCACTATTATGTAGATACTGTATGGCACTTTTATATAGACACTGTATAGTACTACTACTGTATGTAGACACTGTATGGTACTATTATGTAGGTTCTGTAAGGTAGTATTATGTAGACACTGTATGGCACTACTACTGTCTGTAGACACTGTATGGTACTATTATTTAGGCTCTGTATGGCATTATTATGTAGACACTGTATGGCGCTATTATGTAGACATTGTATGGTAGTATTATGTAGACACTGTATGGTACTACTACTGTATGTAGACACTGTATGACATGAGTATGTAGACATTGTATGGTAGTATTATGTAGACATTGTATGGCACTATTACTGTATGTAAACACTGTATGGCATTATTATGTAGACACTGTATGGTACTACTACTGTATGTAGACACTGTATGGCATTATTATGTAGACACTGTATGGTACTACTACTGTATGTAGACACTGTATCGTACTATTATTTAGACACTGTATTGCAATATTATCTAGGCACCATATGACACTATTATGTAGACACTGTATGGTACTATTATTTAGAGCCTGTATGGCATTATTATGTAGACACTGTATGGCAATATTATGTAGATACTATATTGCACATTTACATAGACATTGTATGGCACCCTTATATAGGCACTATATGGCAGTGTTTCAAGTAAACTGCATGACACTGCTATTTGACACTGATATGGGCCCAACATGGCAGCAATCAGAGCAACAAAGCCTGTCAGGGATGAGAGAGCGGTGCTGCAGGAACAGACTGAATTTGGATCGGTAAGTATCATTTGTGAGCGTAAAAACCCACCATCTGGAACAACCCAAGACTTTTAACCTTTATGGTCCCCTTTAAATAGCTCGCACATCATCTCTAAATACCTGGTTACGTGGAATCCGGATGAGCCAAGAGCAGTTGTAGTTATTCGGGTAATTTGAAGGGTTTGATGCGGAGAAGAAGACACCGCTATTACTGGAGAGCACAGAGGAGCAGACATCTGGACGGGAAGAGGAAGAAGAAATATCTAATATAAGATGTGGTGGAACCTCCTACTGAGGACACAAAACATGCTCCAAATATATCAGCTTACTACAACATGTTGTGTGTGTCAGCTCATGCCGTGTCCTGACCACGCTCACATACATTAAAGGCAACATATATATCGTAGATGTCAACATTTTTGTGGGCACCACAGCAATAATCTCCATGGCTTACAAATAGTTTACTGACACATGATCCCTTTCTATTATTGCCCCTCTGCCACATAACAAGACAGGGGTGGACTGGCTATAGATCCTGCAGGGAATTTTCCCCGTGGGTCGGTGGTCATAGGGCCACCTGAGGTCTCCTCACTGCCGCTGGCCGGGTACATACTACTGGGGGAACTCTAAGGGTCATTGTTAGAGGAAGTCCAGGCAGCATGCCGAAGGTTGGGCTGACTTGGTGGTCCGCATCTCAACTCCTAAGCCCCCCCGCTCCATATCCATATTAGAGACAACTGGAGGAGGACAGAAGGTGGCAGCTATTGATGGCCACCAGAAAGGGACAAGCTTCTGGGGAGGTATTTTGAGCTAACTGACCCTGCCAACTTGTATTGGCCCCATCTACTTGTCTTGCCCCACCTTCTGTCAACTTGGACCCACTCACAACATTGAGGCTATTTTTTATTTTTTCCAGGGCCACTTTAAGTTCCCAGTCCATGTTAGGTGGGGACTGGGGAACCCTGCTGCAAATGTGGCATTAAAGCCCAGGACTTTCAGGTCTGCCCATAATGATTTATAACTCCCCCCCCCATATTAGAAGCAGCCAGGTAATTACCCGAGAAAAGTGTAAGATGGTGCAACCTCTTAATTCAATGGTTGCAACATGAGAGGCACAGCGAGCCTCATGCCTCGGTAAGGTCACGGGATCCCAATACATACTTACTGCAGTTATACAGCCTGTTAATTTTGGCTACGTCCAGGCTGCTCAGTCCAATTCTCTGTCCAACATCGACGTTGTTATTGGGAATGGGCTGAATGGTCTGTCCATAGTTATTAGAGGCAAATGAGTATCTGTGTGAGATAAAGTCCTATTTAATACGTATCGGTTAGTGGCATATCTGCTATTCAATCCTCATCCTTCCTCCAAAAAATAATATGAAATAATTGCTCGGGGCAATTGAAATTTGTAGATTCACCATAAAAGTAAAGATTTTGTTGCTCTTGGATGTGATCTGCTTTGCCCTGTAGTTCAGATACAGCCATATCAGCATCCAGGGTCCCTGTAGGCATCACCTTTATGCTAAAGACTCATCATGGAGAGCAAGGGGTGCACATAGGTCTACATGCTGTGTGCAAGGTAGATGTGGCCCCTTTAAGAAGTCATCAGTCTTTTCCATTTAGAGACACTTACTTCCCATAATGCATCACAGAGGAGTAGTCATATTCCAGGCCCAGGTTGTTGGTGTTGGTTTTAGCAAAGCTTGCATTGTATCCTGGGAGATGGAGACAAAAAAAGGACAGAATGCAGAATATTACAAATGGTTTGTACTCAGCAGTCTGATTTCAGACAACATACCGAGGGATGGATACAAGGGCCCAGCATTGGTTTTAAAAGGGGTCGATGATAAATGACTGGTTCAGGTCTGATCTCTGAGGACCCCACTGATTCCAAGAACGGGGGACGCCCCGTCACAATCCATCAAAGTCAATGTGAGACAGGGATTTAGTGGTGCTCGCCCGCTCAACACAATCTCTCCATTTCTACTATTTGTGGTCATGGAAATGGGCCCAGGTCCAGCTTTTTCTATGGGTCCCACCATCTTTTTACAATGTGGTCTGATGACAATCCCCTCCATTTTGAATGGGGTTATTAGAAGACATTGAAGACATGTTAAGAGTGGCCCTCAAATATTAGATCTTACCAGGAACTATATTTTGCCACAATATCTTGACGTAGGAATCGCGATCGCTCCTGCTGTGCTCATGTTGGAAGCCGATGGCGTGGTTGAATTCGTGCTGTACGACCCCGTGCAATACACATCCATTCCTGTCCAGAGACACGTCCTGGGGTCCTCCCACACGGCCCAGTGAAGAATAACATCTGGAACAAGCCAAATAACCGAGAGATTTCACAATAGAACCTTATGTATCAAGATCAAGAAAAGTGACCAATCAGGACTGAAAATTCCAAACAGTTGCTACTTGCTACAGTAACATTACTGCTAAGGAGACTACTTTAGGGCATTGCTGTCTGTAGGATTCTCTGTTTAAGGACTCAAGCACACGGATACCAGCCGTGTGCGTTCCACCGGAACATCCTGGCCTCTATAGAACTGTCCTATTCTTGTCCATAATACTATTTTTTTGAGGATGCTGTGGAATGGACATACAGATGAGGACAGCACACAGTGTTTTGAGGGGTTTGAATGGTTTCATTTTGCATTTTGGAGAATTTTGCTCACTGAGTACTCACCCAACATCGGAGATAATATTCAGATAATCGGCTTCTTTAGTATGTGGCACAAAATTGATACAAGTCAGTGTGGAGAATTCCAGCATGGCCTTTGCTATAACATTTCTGTCGATGCTTGCTGATTGGAAAAAATAGAAGGAACATTTTCAAGTTATAAATAATACTTTTGCATAGATATATTGGCAGATCATGAAGTCTGAGATATGGAGACAGCTCAACGGACTGGCAGCTGAGCGGTCCCCGCAGATGATGGAGCACAATGGTGGACCCATGAGTTGACCTACTTCCACAGAGAGCCTGAAGGTATATTTCACATCAAAGGGGTTGTACAAGTTTAGAAAAACTTGGCTACTTTCTTCCATAAGAATTATGATAGAGGTCACTCACTGAACTGAGGATCCAGTGTGTAGGGTATCGAGACCAAACCATTGCTTGCTTTTGGCCAGAAACAGTTCCCAGTAGTGCAAGTAATAGCGCTGCGCCCCTCCTTCACCGCAATGTCACCATGATAAAAAGACTTCTTGCTTCCTGGATTGAGGACAAAAAATATTGACATGTTTAGTTCCCCAGCTTATTAGTAACCTACGAGACTGGTGGAAAAGGTCTTCTAGCTCAGGTTGGAACCATGGACCTGTGTAAGACTTCCCCTCACCAGGGACTGCAACATAAGCAAGTGGAGGACAACTAACTCTACAGTCATGCTTCCTTCCCTTATTATAAGGCATGAGAGTGGAGAGGTGGAGAAGCTTCTAATCCTCTTGGAACAATTGACCCAAGCCAACAGCAAGAGGGGGTCCCATTTTTATTTTAAATTTGATATCATGAACTATTGGGGATCAGTCCTCTCTCAGGTCAGTTACCTTTGTTCATTCTTTCTATGGTGCTGAAAACATCTTCTGGTGGAGGACTCAATGTGGGACCTTGACCTAAATATCAAATACACGTAAGGATTAGTGACCCAAAACATCAGAATTAGAATTATTAACATGTTGCGATGAGGCCATGAAAATTCAAGAAACTAAATCAGGTTTACCATTTTCTCCTTCCCCATATGCTGAGAACCTAAGCAACCTGGGATAATGCAGGGATAGGACTGCCCAGATGTCCTAGCCCTCCTCTGCTACAAGCAATGGGAAAGAGGTTTGGGGGGCAAAATGGTCAAGGCTCCCCCTCACCAGGCACTCTCATCAGCAAGTGGAGGATGACCAAATCTAAGGCCACGTTCCTTCCCTTATTAGAAGACATGACAATGGAGACATGGAGACTCTCCTAGTTGTCTTTGGAAGATTGAGCCAAACCACCAGCACGGGGAGACCCCATTTTGCTTTCATATTCTATATACACATCTTCTTCCATGCCTGGGCTTTTTCTGACTAGGGTCAAGTGTGCTACAAATGGTGGAAACATAGGACACAATAAGGGAGACGTCTACCCACATGAGTCTATAATTAATAGATCAGGTACTGGATAGAGAAAGGGGGGAGCAAGCAGGGACTATGCATTTCTATGAAGCCTGGGTGACTATGTGACTATATGTCAGCTCTGTAGTTGGTAGGACCTTGATATGACATCTGTATGGAAAGGGATTTATAATGAAACTCCTCTATAGGCAAAAATTTCCTAAAAGAGCCAACACATTATTATTCTTACTCACCTTGGAGGTCGAAGCCCAGGAGAAAAGGCAGCTGAAAAAAAGAAAAGACCAGTTATCATTAGCAACACAGGAAGAATATCCATATAAACTTCTTCTAACATATCCAACAGTATATGCACTGGGCTGGATCTAGGTAAGTGGAGGGTCCTGCACTTAATATGGGGTACGGGGTAGACTATTTTTTTTTTGTGGCAGGCTGGAAAAACTGGTCTTTGCCAGTTCAGCTCTTCAAACTGGATTCCCTGAAGGGGGAGTAGGGCTTCCCAGGTGGCAGACACCCTCAGGCAATTGCCCCTTCTGCAGACCTATAATTTGACCCTGCCAGTGGCTGATACCTCCACTAAAAATAATACAAAAAATTTATGTAGAAGAGTGAGGTGGGCCGGATTGTGCCTATTTTATTCTTTGCCATCCTCATAAACTTCTGCTGAGGAAATGTGGGCATCACTACCTTACCCAACAAAAAAATGGCCAAAGTCTGATTTGAAGCAATTCAATGGGCAAAATAAATCTCCATTAACTAAATGGGCATCTTGCAGATCTGGAACAGCTGATATTTGGGGCCCTCAGTCCTAAACCACCTATATTTTAGAGACCTACATTCACATATTACATTACCTGCAGTGGCACACCATGGACTTGGATGAAGACACAACACAGAAGAACTAGGAGCCAACTCCTCGCCATTGTCTCATCAGCTCTTGTCTTCTTATCTTGCAGTTTGTTGCCATGAGCACTTGGTGGTCGCCTTTTATACAACTTTTTGGGTGGACATCCAGGGATATTTTGCAGTGTCCTCCCTGGAACTAATTCCAATCTGTACGCATCTTAGCAGGTGACCATCACAGGAGGGACGCTCATAGGGATTTACCTTCAGGGCGCATTACAAATCTGAACACAGTGGCTGATATCAGCTTGTCACCTTTTCTTCTATATCAATGAGTAGGGGCAGGTATTAATGTGAGTACCAGGTGTTACTGCACTGGGCACTGACTGGCACATCACTAACCTGCTCTAGAGAGGTACATAGAGGTGACACCACATTATTTTAACCAGTGCCTCCTCCAATGGCAGACGGGCTATTTGGGCACTGTGGTACTATACGGGTACTGTGTGGGGGATATATGGAGTAATGAGGGGTACACGTTGATTCACATTGTCATTTTAAATATTTTAGAATGTTTCTTATTTTCCAAGTCATCAAAATCCGAAATTTAAAAGTCCAGGACCATCAAAATATGCTATATTATGCTTATGTATCTTAGTGTATTGATTATACTATGTATTAGAGGCACATATTGGTTACAGTCCTTATTGGAGGACACACGGCATATTAGTTATGGTCTCTATGAGAAGATACACATCATATTGGTTACAGTCTCTATTAGAGGACACACAGCATACTGGTTACAGTCTCTATTAGAGAACACACAGCATACTGGTTACAGTCTCTATTAGAGGACATATGATATACTGGTTACAGTCTATCTTAGAGGGCACACAACCTACTGCTTAGAGTCTCTATTAGAGGCACACAGCATATTGGTTACAGTCTCTATTAGAGGCACACAGCATACTGGTTACAGTCTCTATTAGAGGACACACAGCATACTGGTTACAGTCTCTATTAGAGGACATATGATATACTGGTTACAGTCTATCTTAGAGGGCACACAACCTACTGCTTAGAGTCTCTATTAGAGGCACACAGCATATTGGTTACAGTCTCTATTAGAGGCACACAGCATACTGGTTACAGTCTCTATTAGAGGACACACAGCATACTGGTTACAGTCTCTATTAGAGGACACACAGCATACTGGTTACAGTCTCTATTAGAGGACATATGATATACTGGTTACAGTCTATCTTAGAGGGCACACAACCTACTGCTTAGAGTCTCTATTAGAGGCACACAGCATATTGGTTACAGTCTCTATTAGAGGCACACAGCATATTGGTTACAGTCTCTATTAGAGGCACACAGCATATTGGTTACAGTCTCTATTAGAGGCACACAGCATATTGGTTACAGTCTCCATTAGAGGACACATGACATATTGGTTGCAGTCTCTATTAGGGGACACATGACATACTGGTTACAGTCTCTATTAGAGGCACACAGCATATTGGTTGCAGTCTCTATTAGAGGCACTCAGTGTATTGGTTACAGTCTCTATTAGAGGCACACAGCACATTGGTTACAGTCTCTATTAGGGGACACATGACATACTGGTTGCATTCTCTATTAGGGGACACATGACATACTGGTTATGGTCCCTATTAGAGGCACACAGGATATTGGTTACAGTCTCTATTAGAGGCACACAGCATATTGGTTACAGTCTCTGTTAGAGGACACACATAATATTGGTTAATGTCTTTACTAGAGAGGAAGTTACCTGCAAATGAGGAGCAGTTATAATGCATATTGGGACAAAGCACAGCAAACATAACATGGCCGTTGATAATAACAGTACAATGCACAATAAATGCAGCTGGTTGCGAGTGCCATGATTTTCTACATATTGCAAGACTGGGTTTAGTCCTCTCAATGTGTTGCGGGGGTGTACATGTATACAGCATAAGGTACTGTGTGAGTGCTGTCTACGTCTGTGTAAAAAACTGTGTGCATATTATATGGTGGAATGAAGGGTGCACATGTGATATACGGGTACTGTGTGGATGCTTTGTTGAGATATGAAGAGTGCACTTGTACTGTACGGACACTGGGCACTCTATGGAGAAAGTGCATATGAAATATACAGGTGTTGTGCATGTGGTATATTGAGGTGTGGTACACATATACTAAACAGGTACTGTGTGGGTGCTTTATGGAGAAATTAAGGGTGCACATATGTACTTTACAGGTACTGTGTATGTGATATACTATACAGGCACTGCACGGGTGTTCTGTGGAGAAATGAAGGGTCACATATGTAGTATATGGATACTGTGTGAGTGTTTTATTGAGTCTCTAATCTATATATGAGTACTGTGTGTTTTAAGGAGCAATGAGGGGTGAACACATGTACTATACAGACACTGTGAGGGCGCTCTATGGGGAAATGAAGGGTGCACACATGTACTATACAGACACTGTGAGGGCGCTCTATAGGGAAATGAAGGGTGCACACATGTACTATACAGACACTGTGAGGGTGCTCTCTGGGAAAATGAGAGGTGCACACATGTACTATACAGACACTGTGAGGATGCTCTATGGGGAAATGAAGGGTGCACACATGTACTATACAGACACTGTGAGGGTGCTCTATGGGGAAATGAAGGGTGCACACATGTACTATACAGACACTGTGAGGGTGCTCTATGGGGAAATAAAGGGTGCACACATGTACTATACAGACACTGTGAGGGTGCTCTCTGGGAAAATGAAGGGTGCACACATGTACTATACAGACACTGTGAGGGTGCTCTATGGGGAAATGAAGGGTGCACACATGTACTATACAGACACTGTGAGGGTGCTCTATGGAGAAATGAAGGGTGCACACATGTACTATACAGACACTGTGAGGGTGCTCTATGGGGAAATGAAGGGTGCACACATGTACTATACAGACACTGTGAGGGTGCTCTATGGGGAAATGAGGGGTGCACACATGTACTATACAGACACTGTGAGGGTGCTCTATGGGGAAATGAGGGGTGCACACATGTACTATACAGACACTGTGAGGGTGCTCTATGGGGAAATGAAGGGTGCACACATGTACTGTACAGACACTGTGAGGATGCTCTATGGGGAAATGAGGGGTGCACACATGTACTATACAGACACTGTGAGGGTGCTCTATGGAGAAATGAAGGGTGCACACATGTACTATACAGACACTGTGAGGGTGCTCTATGGGGAAATGAAGGGTGCACACATGTACTATACAGACACTGTGAGGGTGCTCTATGGGGAAATGAAGGGTGCACACATGTACTATACAGACACTGTGAGGGTGCTCTATGGGGAAATGAGGGGTGCACACATGTACTATACAGACACTGTCAGGGTGCTCTCTGGGGAAATGAAGGGTGCACACATGTACTATACAGACACTGTGAGGGTGCTCTATGGGGAAATGAAGGGTGCACACATGTACTATACAGACACTGTGAGGGTGCTCTATGGGGAAATGAAGGGTGCACACATGTACTATACAGACACTGTGAGGGTGCTCTATGGGGAAATGAAGGGTGCACACATGTACTATACATACACTGTGAGGGTGCTCTATGGAGAAATGAGGGGTGCACACATGTACTATACATACACTGTGAGGGTGCTCTATGGAGAAATGAGGGGTGCACACATGTACTATACAGACACTGTGAGGGTGCTCTATGGAGAAATGAAGGGTGCACACATGTACTATACAGACACAATGAGGGTGCTCTATGGAGAAATGAAGGGTGCACACATGTACTATACAGACACTGTCAGGGTGCTCTATGGGGAAATGAAGGGTGCACACATGTACTATACAGACACTGTCAGGGTGCTCTATGGGGAAATGAGGGGTGCACACATGTACTATACAGACACTGTCAGGGTGCTCTCTGGGGAAATGAAGGGTGCACACATGTACTATACATACACTGTGAGGGTGCTCTATGGAGAAATGAGGGGTGCACACATGTACTATACATACACTGTGAGGGTGCTCTATGGAGAAATGAGGGGTGCACACATGTACTATACAGACACTGTGAGGGTGCTCTATGGAGAAATGAAGGGTGCACACATGTACTATACAGACACAATGAGGGTGCTCTATGGAGAAATGAAGGGTGCACACATGTACTATACAGACACTGTCAGGGTGCTCTCTGGGGAAATGAGGGGTGCACACATGTACTATACAGACACTGTGAAGGTTCTCTATGGAGAAATGAGGGGTGCACACATGTACTATACAGACACTGTGAGGGTGCTCTATGGAGAAATGAAGGGTGCACACATGTACTATACAGACACTGTGAGGATGCTCTCTGGGGAAATGAAGGGTGCACACATGTACTATACAGACACTGTGAGGGTGCTCTATGGGGAAATGAGGGGTGCACACATGTACTATACAGACACTGTGAAGGTTCTCTATGGAGAAATGAAGGGTGCGCACATGTACTATACAGACACTGTGAGGGTTCTCTATGGAGAAATGAGGGGTGCACACATGTACTATACCAGGACTGTGTAGGTGACATATTGAGGTACTTTTTGACGTGAGTTGATCATTCTGGTGTAGACCATATAAACATATCTAACAATGTTTCGGGGGTTATTGATGTGTGACAAAAACGTGCTACTTTATTTGCCAGGATAAATCTCCTCCTAAGTCTTTACTTCATGTGATATTTCCAACCACATGATTTCCTTCTTGGGGGACATTATGGGATATACCCTTTCTCATGTTACAATTTTAAACATGAGTCATAACCATCATCCCCACAGGTATGACCACCATCAGAGGTTCCGCCCGAGCCCGCTATTATCAGATGACATGGCGGCAGGTGTTCTCTGCACTGACAGCAGCTCATTCTGCATTTCTTTACTTCAGTTAATTTGCTAATTATATGTTAATGTGAAAGGCGAGGGGGCGCTCCTCCCCGAGATGAGAGGGTTGTCCTGCTGCAAGGTGTAACCATAAGGACAGGTGTAAAGCACCGTGCTGGCAATAGATTACCATAGGGAACATATGCTGGGATATAAATGTAAATGATTGTAATATAGATAGAGGGAAAGAAAGAAAGAAAGAAAGAAAGAAAGAACGAAAAAGAATACATAGATAATTAATAGGTAGAAAGAGATAGATAGATATAGGTTTTAGTGGAGGCCAGTATGGCACCAGCGGAGGTGGTATTTGGTGTAGGTTCCTGTCCTACAGAGATCGCCTTGTTGTTGGCGGACAGGCACAAATAATTTTGTACAAAATGTATTTACCAAGAATATGACATTTATAACGTAGCATTGGTACATTTTCTATAGTGAGTAAAGCGTTATTGTATTTACTTTATTATTTGTGTGCAGAGCGCTGTTGCATTGTGTTTGTTTTTGCTTACGTTCTATAGAGCAGTTCTGGATGCATACATCTACTATATAAAGCCACTGACAGGCGTCTGATTGTCCAGTTGCCCTCCTACTTTTCAGAGGATTTGCCACTGAGAACTATGACCAAAAGCCTCAATGATTTGTGTGCTAAGGAAATGTTTTTCTTGTCCCAGCAGTAACCCAGTTCTGCCACAAGGTGGCGACAGAGCACCAGCAATCCACAATCTCCAGTTCCTTACACAATTCTTTGCCCAATTTTCTATTTGCTTCTATGTTTTACATCATCATGATTCATCCTCAATATTACAGCCAGAAAACACAACTCGACTGGATGATTTGTTTGGCTGGAGCCAGTGGTAAGTTTTTGTCATGTGACTTTTGTAAACAAAAAAAACAAAAAACTGCTAAATAGCAAATGCTGCATTAGGAAAAATGTGATTTTCATGTGCAAAAACATGATAATCTTTGAAATAAAGCGAATAATATAAACGTTTGTTACTACAGTTGTATGCAAACCACATAGGATTTTGTGGCACATGACTCATAGCTTTGGTCTACTTTCTGTTAGGTGTTTGTAAGGCACCCAAATCTTATAAGCAAGCTCACCGGTGTGCTGCCAGGGCACCGAACATACAGGGCTCCTATATCTGGCAGGTCCCACTGCTGACAGTTTTCTGGTAAACATGGAAAGACTAAAAAGAACTCACTGAGAAAGTTACTGAAAAGTGGCAGTAAGGGGATTGATACAGGAAAATGTGCAAATCACCAAATATCCCTTCATGTGCCATGAAAAATATGAGCATCAAGGGAGGAAAAGTGATCAGTGTCAGATTGGGCTCACCTGCACTCACCAGATAAAATTATTCCACCCTCTACATATGCAGACTATGAACATGTCCAAATGATCTTAAAGGAACACTCCAGCCAAAACTAATAGTCTATGCTATGCCTAGAGCAGGGTCTGAAGTTTTAGATCTTCACTTTAACCCCTTCAAATGGGAGTTACTCTACGTCCAGGTGTGATATTTAAACATGGTGCCTACTCAGAAGCTGAGCAGGCACCATTGCTGCTGGGTGTCTGCTGTTTTATACAATGCAATGTCTGCGATTGGCAAAAATGCCGATTTCAGACATGTTACCTGCAGATGCTATTGCAAATTGTGACCATGACATCTGAGAGGCTTTTCCCGGGGAGTGCTGCAATCCTGAAGCCTGAATGGCTACCCTGCAATACGATCGGGGAAGCCATTCGCTGACTGTGGCAGATGTGAGAGTTAGGACGGATCCGAGGCTGCCACAATAATACATTCCTGTGCCTATGACGAAGCTCCAAAGGAATGAATTGAATTTCCCATAGATTGCAATGGTAATTCAATTGCAGTCTGTGGGAGAAGCGATCTGAGGATTGTACGATCAAATCTCCTGGGGAGACTTAAAAAAAGTAAAGGAAAAAAACAGTATATATATATTATAAAATATTATACAGTGGATATAAAAAGTCTACACACCCCTGTTAAAATGTCAGGTTTCTGTGATGTAAAAAAATGAGACAAAGATAAATCATTTCAGAACTTTTTCCACCTTTACTGTGACCTATAAACTGTACAACTCAATTGAAAAACAAACTGAAATCTTTTAGGTGGAGGGAAGAAAAAAAAAAAACTAAAATAATAAATTTGCATAAGTGTGCACACCCTCTTATAACTGGGGATGTAGCTGTGTTCAGAATTAAGCAATCACATTCACAATCCTGTTACATAGGAGTCCGCATACACCGGCCATCATGTAAAGGGCCTCTGATTAACCCCAAATAAAGTTCCGCTGCTCTAGTTGGTCTTTCCTGAAATCTTCTTAGTCACATCCCACAGCAGAAGCCATGGTCCACAGAGAGCTTCCAAAGCATCAGAGGGATCTCATTGTTAGAAGGTATCAGTCAGGAGAAGGGGACAAAATAATGTCCAAGGCATTAGATATACCATGGAACACAGTGAAGACCGTCACCATCAAGTGGAGAAAATATGGCACAACAGTGACATCACCAAGAACTGGACGTCCCTCCAAAACTGCTGAAAAGACAAGAAGAAAACTGGTCTGGGAGGCGACCAAGAGGCCGACAGCAACATTACAGGAGCTGCAGGAATATCTGGCAAGTCCTGGCTGTGTGGTCCATGTGACAACAATCCCTCGTATTCTTCATATGTCTGGGCTATGGGGTAGAGCGGCAAGACGAAAGCCTTTTCTTACCAAGAAAAACATCCAAGCCAGGCTACATTTTGCAAAAACACATCTGAAGTCTCCCAAAAGCATGTGGGAAAAGGTTTTATGGTCGGATGAAACTAAGGTGGAACTTTTTGGCCATAATTCCAAAAGATATGTTTGGCGCAAAAACAACACTGCACATCACCAGAAGAACCCCATCCCTACAGTGAAGCCTGGCGGTGGCAGCATCGTGCCAAGGGGCTGTTCTTCTTCAGCTGGAACTGGGGCCTTAGTTAAGCTACAGGGAATTATGAATAGTTCTAAATACCAGTCAATATTGGCCCAAAACCTTCAGGCTTCTGCTAGAAAGCTGAACATGAAGAGGAACTTCATCTTTCAGCATGACAACGACCCAAAGCATACATCCAAATCAACAAAGGACTGGCTTCACCAGAAGAAGATTACAGTTTTGGAATGGCCCAGCCAGAGCCCAGACCCGAATCCGATTGACAATCTGTGAGGTGATCTGAAGAGGGCAGTGCCCAGGAGATGCCCTCGCAATCTGACAGATCTGGAGGGTTTTTGCAAAGAAGGGTGGGCAAATCTTGCCAAGTCAAAATGTGCCATGCTGATAGACTCCTACCCAAAAAGACTGAGTGCTGGAATAAAATAAAAAAAGGTGCTTCAACAAAGCATTAGTTTAAGGGTGTGCACACTTATGCAGCCATATTATTTTATTTTTATATTTTTTCTTCCCTCCACCTTAAAGATTTCAGTTTGTTTTTCCATTAAGTTGTACAGTTTATAGGTCACATTAAAGGTGGAAAAAGTTCTGAAATGATTTATCTTTATCTCATTTTTTTACATCATAGAAACCTGACATTTTAACAGGGGTGTGTAGACTTTTTATATCCACTGTATTATACACTTCGCCATATGCCAAAATGCCCGTACTATTAAATATCTAAACATATTCATCCTGTATGGTGAACACTGTAATGGAAAGAAAATCAAAATGGCCAAGTCGCCGTTTTTTTGGTCACTTCACCTACCAAAATAAATTAATAAAAAGTGATCAAAAAGTCACACACACTCTAAATTGGAATCAATAAAAACTAACGATCTCTGCAAGAAATTAGCTCTTACACAGCTGCATGACATAAATATAAAAAACGTATTGGGGTCAGAATATGGTAATGCAAAGAAAAAAAATATTTATTATCACTGTTTATGTATGTATATAAGTATTTAAGCACAATAAAAACGATATAAATGTGCTACCGCTTTAGTCACACTGACCCAAAGAATGAAGTGAACAGGTCAGTTTTACCGCATAGGGAACGCTGTAAATGTGAAACTCGTAAAACTGTAGCGAAATTGCATTTTGTTTAACAATTCCATCCATTTAGAATTTTATTCCAGCTTCCCCCTACTTCACATGCAATATAAAATGGCGCCATCAGAAAGTACAACTACAAAGACAAGCCGTCATTCTCCTATGTGAACTGAAAAATAAAAAAGTTATGGCTCCAGGAAGACAGGGAGAATTCCAGTATCAAGCTCCACCCCTGCACTAAGCAAGGATACAATGTATCTATTTTGCTCAGTGTTCCTTGAAATCATAATACAGTAGACTGAAAATGAAGTCTGTGCCTGTAATAACTCTCCGCTGCTGTGCGCTGTGTCTGCAGCCGTCACTACCCAGCGTGCAGCACTTGTGACGTGTGACTTTGTGTTGGGGGTTTTAACTTTGCTGTGTTTGGTAACTGCTTCTCTGCTGCTCATTTCTGGGAGATGACTGTGATGATTGTGTTCGCGCTGATACGAGGGTAACATATGCTACAACATAAGCACCTACTGAAGAAGGCAAAATAGCAGGCTTGATTCAATTATATAAATTATATCTGATTGGGATATATATATATACACACTACTCACAAAAAGTTAGGGATATTTGGCTCGTGGGTGAAATTTCAGGATGAACCTAAAATTCCCTCTAACCTTTACAGGTGAACTTAATGAGACCTTCTCTACACTTTTGAATGCACTTGTCCAAATCTTCAATGTTTCAGGACTTTTTGCACAACTTGCTGTTCTCTAACAAGGGGCTTTAACAGCAAAATTCACAACAGGTGTTTGATCCATGAATCGCCCAATAAATTTCCTGGTTTAATTAGAATTGGGATTTAAACAGTCCTCCTCATCATGATGTTCACATTTTGACATCATGAGACCAAGACGACACCTAACAATTGATCAGCAGTACATCGCTATTGCGAGGCTTCAAGCAGAATGTTCTCAAATGGAAGTGACCACTGAGCTTAGAGTGTCTTCAGCAGGTTGTATTAGAGATACAGAGACTGGAAGAGTCACAGATAGGCAGAGAAGTGGACATCCTTTGGCCACATCCCATACTGATGTGAACAATGCCCTGCGGAACTGGATGATGAACGCCACACAACTCCAGGCAAATTTAAGGGAGGTAAGAGAAACCAAAGTGTCACATCAGAGCATTCAAAACTGTTTACATCAGTGTGGTCTGCGTGCTAGATGACCTGCAAGGAAATCTGACCACAGGAGGCATTGTCTTGCATGGGCCAGGGAGCATCTACTCTGGACAAGGGACCAGTGGGCCTCAGTGTGTTCACTGATGAAAGTCCATTCACACTGAGCAGAAATGATGGCCGGCAACGATGTTGGAGACATGAAGAAGAGCGCTATGCACTAGCCACTGTTGTCACCAGACGAGCCTTTGGTGGTGGTGGTGGTGGTCTTACAGTGTGGGCAGGTGTGTCTAGTCAATACAGAACTGCCCTACACTGTGTGAATGGTCCAGTGACAAGCCCAGACTACTTGAAGAACATCATTAATCCAGTCATTGTGGTTCTGCAGGAACAACACAGGCCAAACTTCATCTTCATGGAGGACAATGCACCAGCTCATCGAGGTCGCATTATTAGGGAATGGCTGCTGGACAATATGGGACCTCAAATGGAGCGGCCTGCACTTTCTCCGGACCTGAATCCCACTGAAAACCTATGGGATCATGCTTCTAGGAATCCCTGACAGTTTCCATTGTAAAGTCCTATTTTGGTTGGGGTGTCCCTTTAAATGTAATATAAGAAATGATAAAACAAAATTTAACCTAAGAAAATGTTACATTACAGCAAAGTAATCTGGACAAGCAATGACAGCACGTGGCCACTAGGGGCAGCAGTCAATGTTCATCTCCTATTTGATCCTTCCCAAGCCTAAAAGGCAGCAGCAGGAAAAGCCTGAAAAAACAACTGCAGCCACGAATCTCCATGTACATGGGGAGGATAGGAGCTGTAATCAGGCCGAGCACATCCAGATTCACCTCCGTAAAAGTTACGGTATAACGCTGGTATTTATGTCAGTAACGAGTCCCTGGGCGGCATTTGCTCAAACCTTACAAAGCTGTCATAAATGATACGTCAAGCCGCGGCTTCATGAATATATAATGCCCACTTCCTTCAGGAAACATTTCAAGCAGTCGGGCGTCTCCACCGTCTCCAATGTCTTCACCCTCTGTTTCTACTTTATAGCAAAAAAGAGCAAAAAAAAATTTAAAAAAATGTTTTACAAATTAAGTTATTTTTTTGGGGATCGTGGAGCTGATTTCGCCATTCATTTCCAGCAATATCCTCTTTAAGCACCTAATACTGTAGAAAACCTGTTTCTAGGAAAATCTCCCCAGTAATTAGTAACGGTCAGCCATTGTTGTCAGGGAGCATGTCGTGTTCTAGTGTGTAAACCGACCCACGCATCTGCAAAATGGAGCTCATAGGAGGCGGACACTATCATTAGGAGGCGGACACTATCCCTAGGAGGCTGACACTATCACTAGGAGGCTGACACTATCATTAGGAGGCTGACACTATCATTAGGAGGCGGACACTATCATTAGGAGGCTGACACTATCATTAGGAGGCGGACACTATCATTAGGAGGCTGACACTATCACTAGGAGGCTGACACTATCACTAGGAGGCTGACACTATCACTAGGAGGCTGACACTATCACTAGGAGGCGGACACTATCACTAGGAGGCTGACACTCACTAGGAGGCTGACACTATCACTAGGAGGCTGACACTATCACTAGGAGGCTGACACTATCACTAGGAGGCGGACACTATCACTAGGAGGCTGACACTCACTAGGAGGCTGACACTATCACTAGGAGGCTGACACTATCATTAGGAGGCGGACACTATCATTAGGAGGCGGACACTATCCCTAGGAGGCTGACACTATCACTAGGAGGCTGACACTATCATTAGGAGGCGGACACTATAACTAGGAGGCTGACACTATCATTAGGAGGCTGACACTATCACTAGGAGGATGACACTATCATTAGGAGGCTGACACTATCACTAGGAGGATGACACTATCATTAGGAGGCTGACACTATCACTAGGAGGCTGACACTATCACTAGGAGGCTGACACTATCACTAGGAGGCTGACACTATCATTAGGAGGCTGACACTATCACTAGGGGGCTGACACTATCATTAGGAGGCGGACACTATCATTAGGAGGCGGACACTATCATTAGGAGGCTGACACTATCACTAGGAGGCGGACACTATCATTAGGAGGCGGACACTATCATTAGGAGGCGGACACTATCATTAGGAGGCGGACACTATCATTAGGGGGCTGACACTTAGGGGTGGGCGATATAGGCAATATGCGATATAAATTTGTGCCACGATATGGATTTTGAGCATATCGCCTATATCGCCGGATCGCGATATGATCGCACTCTCTGCGCGCACCATCTTCTCCTGAGCCGGCACACAGGGCACAGTGGAGAAGGAGAGAGTCCCTCCCTCCCCACTGTGCGCGGCTGCCGCTGACCACCAATGACAAAAGAGGAGGAGGAGGAGGAGGAGGAGGAGGGACTGACAGTAAATCATTGAGTTTTCACGATCTCAGTGAGCGCGTGAAAACTCAAATCCGATGGTATATTGTAACCCGCAGGCGTTCCCATGGTGACAGGGACGCTTGCCTGGGGGTTAGAATATACAGGGCTACGCCGCTGACAGTAGAACATTTAAAAACTAATCAGTAACTTTAACTTTATTAATTGGTGATGTCTTTACTGTATACCTTACTAGGTCTTAGCTCCTGTAACAGCAGGCAGTGCGGGCGGGCGGCGCTCACTAACTGACGTCACGCGCCTGCTCCTCCCACTAGGCGGCGCAGGCGCGTGACGTCAGTGAGTGAGCGCCGCCCCCCGCACTGCCTTTTGTTACCGGAGCTAAGACCTAGTAAGGTATACAGTAAAGACATCACCAATTAATAAAGTTAAAGTTACTTATTAGTTTTTAAATGTATTCCTGTGAGCGTCGGGGGGATCTGTGGATGGCACTGTTTAGGGGAGGGGGAGGGATCTGTGGATGGCACCGTTTAGGGGAGGGGGGGAATCTGTGGATGGCACCGTTTAGGGGAGGGGGGATATGTGGATGGCACCGTTTAGGGGAGGGGGGATCTGTGGATGGCACCGTTTAGGGGAGGGGGGGATCTGTGGATGGCACCGTTTAGGGGAGGGGGGATATGTGGATGGCACCGTTTAGGGGAGGGGGGGATCTGTGGATGGCACCGTTTAGGGGAGGGGGGGGGATCTGTGGATGGCACCGTTTAGGGGAGGGGGGATCTGTGGATGGCACCGTTTAGGGGAGGGGGGATCTGTGGATGGCACCGTTTAGGGGAGGGGGGATCTGTGGATGGCACCGTTTAGGGGAGGGGGGATCTGTGGATGGCACCGTTTAGGGGAGGGGGGATCTGTGGATGGCACCGTTTAGGGGAGGGGGGATCTGTGGATGGCACCGTTTAGGGGAGGGGGGATCTGTGGATGGCACCGTTTAGGGGAGGGGGGATCTGTGGATGGCACAGTTTAGGGGAGGGGGGATCTGTGGATGGCACCGTTTAGGGGAGGGGGGATCTGTGGATGGCACCGTTTAGGGGAGGGGGGATCTGTGGATGGCACCGTTTAGGGGAGGGGGGATCTGTGGATGGCACCGTTTAGGGGAGGGGGGATCTGTGGATGGCACCGTTTAGGGGAGGGGGGATCTGTGGATGGCACCGTTTAGGGGAGGGGGGATCTGTGGATGGCACCGTTAGGGGAGGGGGGGATCTGTGGATGGCACCGTTTAGGGGAGGGGGGATCTGTGGATGGCACCGTTTAGGGGAGGGGGGGATCTGTGGATGGCACCGTTTAGGGAGGGGGGGGATCTGTGGATGGGCACCGTTTAGGGGAGGGGGGGATCTGTGGATGGCACCGTTTAGGGGAGGGGGGGATCTGTGGATGGCACCGTTTAGGGGAGGGGGGGGATCTGTGGATGGCACCGTTTTAGGGGGTTTAGGGGAGGGGGGATCTGTGGATGGCACCGTTTAGGGGAGGGGGGGATCTGTGCGATGGCACCGTTTAGGGGAGGGGGGATCTGTGGATGGCACCGTTTAGGGGAGGGGGTGATCTGTGGATGGCACCGTTTAGGGGAGGGGGGGATCTGTGGATGGCACCGTTTAGGGGAGGGGGGATCTGTGGATGGCACCGTTTAGGGGAGGGGGGATCTGTGGATGGCACCGTTTAGGGGAGGGGGGATCTGTGGATGGCACCGTTTAGGGGAGGGGGGGGGATCTTGTGGATTGGCACCGTTTAGGGGAGGGGGGATCTGTGGATGGCACCGTTTAGGGGAGGGGGGGGATCTGTGGATGGCACCGTTTAGGGGAGGGGGGATCTGTGGATGGCACAGTTTAGGGGAGGGGGGATCTGTGGATGGCACCGTTTAGGGGAGGGGGATCTGTGGATGGCACCGTTTAGGGGAGGGGGGATCTGTGGATGGCACCGTTTAGGGGAGGGGGGATCTGTGGATGGCACCGTTTAGGGGAGGGGGGATCTGTGGATGGCACCGTTTAGGGGAGGGAGATCTGTGGATGGCACTGTTTAGGGAGGGGACTCAGCTCCCTGCTGTTGTGTGCACATAGCACAGAGCAGCAGGGAGAGTGTAAAGTCCTATTCACCCTGATAGAGCTCTGTTAGGGTGAATATGACAAGGGTTCTACGTTCTAGCCCTTAAGGGGACTAATAGTTATTAAATAAAAAAAATATAACTATGAAGTAAATTTTGCGTATATATGCGAGAATTGTGTTTAACTGCCTGAATAGACGCTTAAAGGAAACTTTATTGGATATATATTAAAAATCATGGCGAATCTACCACATATTGGATACGTCAGGCTAAAGCCTGGAAAAATGTGGCTCACCCCACAATTGTATGGGCGCAGCCACTGTTTCCACGCTTCCAAAAACGTGCAAGTCTGGATGTATCAGGATTATCTTGTCTGTACATGACTCCTGATGAGTTCCCAGATGCACTGGTAACGCTGGATCTGCTAATAACCATCAAAGATACCAGCTGTAACACTAGTGGCAACTTATAATCAAAAAGCTGCAACAGTGCCTATAGTGAGTATTACCGATAGTGAAGGAGATAGATATGTAGCGGGTGAGAGCTTTTATGTTTAAGCTCTACTTACAACCCTGCTGTTCTTGATCTCTAATATCCCATCACTATCTCACAAAAGACTGTCGCAGCAAACAAGTGCCGGAGGCTGTGTCTCTTTGAGCTGCACGCGCGGAAGCAGAAGCGTGCAGCGTCTTCTATCAGTGAGCATGGTGCAAGTTGTTGAGACGAAATAAACTGCACTAATGCCTACTGTATCTCTGCTCCTGAAGACAGTTCACCGGTGATACAGTGACATAGAAACGCGTCGAGCAGACGCATGTATAGGCAGGGACAGTCTTTTGTGAGATAGTGATGGGCTATTAGAGATCAAGAACAGCAGGGTTGTAAGTAGAGCTTAAACATAAAAGCTCTCACCCGCTACATATCTATCTCTTTCACTATCGGTAATACTCACTATATACACTGTTGCAGCTTTTTGATTATAAGTTGCCACTAGTGTTATAGCTGGTATCTTTGATAGTTATTAGCAGATCCAGCGCACCTAGTGAGTATTACCAGTATTAGTGAGTATTACCAGTGCATCTGGCAACTCATCAGGAGTCATGTACAGACAAGATAATCCTGATACATCCAGACTTGCACGTTTTTGGAAGCGTGGAAACAGTGGCTGCACCCATACAATTGTGGGGTGAGCCACATTTTTCCAGGCTTTAGCCTGACGTATCCAATATGTGGTAGATTCGCCACGATTTTTAATATATATCCAATAAAGTTTCCTTTAAGCGTCTATTCAGGCAGTTATTAAATAAAAAGTAAAAAAAAAGAAAAAAAAAAAGTTTAAACACGCCCCCCCAAATATAGAAAACAATATATTGCGATATATATCGCATATCGCACATGCTTTAAATTATATCGCAATATAGATTTTAGGCCATATTGCCCACCCCTACTGACACTATCACTAGGAGGCTGACACTATCACTAGGAGGCTGACACTATCACTAGGAGGCTGACACTATCACTAGGAGGCTGACACTATCATTATGAGGCTGACACTATCATTATGAGGCTGACACTATCATTAGGGGGCGGACACTATCATTAGGGGGCGGACACTATCACTAGGGGGCTGACACTATCACTAGGAGGCTGACACTATCACTAGGAGGCTGACACTATTATTAGGGGGCGGACACTATCATTAGGAGGCTGACACTATCATAAGGAGGCTGACACTATCATAAGGAGGCTGACACTATCATTAGGAGGCTGACACTATCATTAGGAGGCTGACACTATTATTAGGGGGCTGACATTATCATTAGGAGGCTGATACTATCATTAGGGGGCTGATACTATCATTAGGAGGCTGACACTATCATTAGGAGGCAGACACTATCATTAGGAGTCTGACACTATCATTAGGGGGCTGATACTATCATTAGGAGGCTGACACTATCATTAGGAGGCTGATACTATCATTAGGGGTCTGACACTATCATTAGGGGGCTGATACTATCATTAGGAGGCTGACACTATCATTAGGAGGCTGATACTATCATTAGGGGTCTGACACTATCATTAGGGGGCTGATACTATCATTAGGAGGCTGACACTATAATTAGGGGGCGGACACTATCACTAGGAGGCTGACACTATCATTAGGAGGCTGACACTATCATTAGGGGGCTGACACTATCATTAGTAGGCTGACACTATCATTGGCAGGCTGACACTATCATTAGGAGGCTGACACTATCACTAGGAGGCTGACACTATCATTAAGAGGCGGACACCATCATTAGGAGGCTGACACTATCACTAGGAGGCTGACACTATCATTAGGAGGCTGACACTATCATTAGGGGGCTGACACTATCATTAGTAGGCTGACACTATCATTAGGAGGCTGACACTATCATTAGGAGGCTGACACTATTATTAGGGGGCTGACACTATCATTAGGAGGCTGATACTATCATTAGGGGGCTGATACTATCATTAGGAGGCTGACACTATCATTAGTAGGCTGACACTATCATTAGGAGGCTGACACTATCACTAGGAGGCTGACACTATCATTAGGAGGCTGACACTATCATTAGTAGGCTGACACTATCACTAGGAGGCTGACACTATCATTAGGAGGCTAACACTATCATTTGGGGGCTGACACTATCACTAGGGGGCTGACACTATCATTAGGAGGTGGACACTATCATTAGGGGGCTGACACTAACATTAGGGGGCTGACACTATCATTAGTAGGCTGACACTATCATTAGGAGGCTGACACTATCACTAGGAGGCTGACACTCTCACTAGGAGGCTGACACTATCATTAAGAGGCTGACACTATCACTAGGAGGCTGACACTATCATTAAGAGGCTGACACTATCACTAGGGTCCAGAAGGCGCCCTGTGACACAAAATGGTTTCTCCACTGCGCCACCGCTGTCCACAGGTTGTGTCTGGTACTGCCGCTCAGCCCCAGTCACTTCAATGAAGCTGGACTGCAATACCAGACACAACCTATGGAACAAAGGTGGCGCTGTTTTAAAAAATAAAAAGAGATTAAAAAAAAATAATAATAATCTTGGAAGCCCATTTAGACCTACTTCCCACATAGTCTTTGTTTGTATTTTTGGTGTGTGTGTGTGTTTTAAGCAGTTGTATACTTCAAGGGAGGGGGAATTTATCATCTCCTTGCATCAGGAAAGTGGATTTAAAAAGTTGTAAGCTGTGCGTTTAAGTCACAAGTGCCTTTTTTTGCGCACTTTTCCAAAAGGAGGCGAAAGTAAAGGCGGGAATAAAAATACGGCCAACAGCCGAGACAAATTTATCTTCATTTACCCCAGTTCTCTGGTGCACATGAGGCCAGAAGCTGCACCTCATCAAAAATTAGAAACAATTTTCAGCACCTATGGAGGTGCCTAAGGGAAATCACCTGTAAAAAACAGTAAAAGACACTAAAACGCACAAATGTGATGAAAATAAGGGTCATAAAATGTGCTAAATGTAGTAAATTTTATTTAAAAAAATTCACCTCTAGCCAGATAAAAAAATGCTGCAAAAAATCATGAAAAATGCAAAAACAAATGAAATAAAAAATAAATAAATATATATATTATATAATTAATTTATATATATATAAAGAGTGGCGGTGTATTAATAGTGGGGGTGGGGAAATGTCCCTCGCTTGGGATCCCCTCCTTTCTGCCAGCGATGAACCCCACCACAAAGAATGACTCTGCTATATATTACATGGTCGACTATTGAATTGAATGAATATACCCTTCATTTCTGATTTTCCTGATCTTAGTTTGCTGTCAGTGAATGGACACATCCATTATTTCCCTTCAGAGGCTGCTTTGCCACAGCTGCCATGTAGCCCTAGCCTACAGAAATTAAAGAACATTCTCAAGCGCCACCTGGTGGGAGCAGTATGCAT
Source organism: Bufo gargarizans (assembly GCF_014858855.1). NCBI lineage: Eukaryota > Metazoa > Chordata > Amphibia > Anura > Bufonidae > Bufo > Bufo gargarizans. The sequence continues at coordinate 6,708,080 of NC_058089.1, read as the reverse complement.
TGCAAGCCTTTACATTTCCAACTCTGCAAAACACAGTTGAGCCGTGACATGTAGCAGAGCTGAGTTAGTGATATGATGTGCTATCCCAGGGACTGCAAGACACTTTCTGTGTAGTTTGTAATCAGCAGAGGCCGATGCTCCAGTAAGATTGATTAGAGGAGTAGAGAATTGCCTGGCAGCTGTTATGGGTTTAATGGGTTACAGAACATGGCATCTGGGGCGTGGGTATAGGGGGTTTAGTGGTAGTTGATGCATCTATGTCCAAAGGGGCCTCTGCCACCTATAAAGAGGCAAGCAGAATATTCCACCTGCCTGTCACAAACCACTAGGGGGAGCATACTGCAAAATGTTATACAGTGAACGCAATGCCAGCACTGTATGCAATAAGCTCCTTAGCTCCCTCTAGTGGTGTCAACAGGAAGTGAAACTTATATTATTGATATTTATGTCAATGGAGATAACATGGAGCTCCGTATCAGAAAAAAGACTGCGGGGCAAGTTATGAAATTAATCAGCAAAGATGTTTGAACATTATAGTATTCCACGATGAGCATTCCCTTTTAGAGCACGTTCACATTGGGCAGATTTTCCCTGCAGACTATCCAAATAATGGCAAAATCCTCGAACTGCTCGCGGATTTTGCTGCAGATTTTACCCTATACGATAAAAAAGGGGGATTCTAAATTGATGGAACATCCTTGTTTTTTGGAAAACTTCGGGCAGCTCAGTCTCTGCTTGCAGCAACAAAGGGGTTAATTTCCTATAGAGACCCCAGGACAATAAACTACCGCAAAATCAGGGCATTACTCTACGCTTGCGTTTTGTGACATTTGAATTATAGTACACAACGGCGGATATGAAAAAGCAGCCACATTATACACTTTGTCTATGGCCACTACGGAGAATGATCTGGGTTTAAGGCTCATTAATTCCCCAGAATAGGGTCATTAGCGGCGTATCCTCACCGCACCCGGCCCTCTCCTAATTCCGCTGCGATTACCAGGATAGATGACATCGCCCCATTTTTGTGCTTTTGTTACAATTTTTCTTCTTGAACGAATTGCCAAGGAATATTAATGTCTAGCGGCTGCGGTGAAATGCAGAATCTTTACAAGCTGGCAGCGAACTATTACTGCTGGGGGGCGAGATGAATCGGTCCAGCGCCCTGCCTGGAATTATAAGGCCAACTGTATGCAAACCGCATGAGACGGCACTACATGAGCCCATGGTCTTCATACTCCATAATCTGTGGAATATTCCTGGACATGGGGGCAGTATTATAGTAGTTATATACTTGTACATAGGAGGCAGTATTATAGTAGTTATATTCCTGTACATAGGAGGCAGTATTATAGTAGTTATATTCTTGTACATAGGAGCAGTATTATAGTAGTTATATCCTTGTACATAGGAGGCAGTATTATAGTAGTTATATTCTTGTACATAGGAGCAGTATTATAGTAGTTATATTCCTGTACATAGGAGCAGTATTATAGTAGTTATATTCCTGTACATAGGAGGCAGTATTATAGTAGTTATATTCTTGTACATAGGAGGCAGTATTATAGTAGTTATATTCTTGTACATAGGAAGCAGTATTATAGTAGTTATATTCTTGTACATAGGAGGCAGTATTATAGTAGTTATATTCTTGTACATAGGAACAGTATTATAGTAGTTATATTCTTGTACATAGGAGCAGTATTATAGTAGTTATATTCTTGTACATAGGAGCAGTATTATAGTAGTTATATTCCTGTACATAGGAGCAGTATTATAGTAGTTATATCTTGTACATAGGAGGCAGTATTATAGTAGTTATATTCCTGTACATAGGAGCAGTATTATAGTAGTTGTATTCATGTACATAGGAGCAGTATTATAGTAGTTATATTCTTGTACATAGGAGCAGTATTATAGTAGTTATATTCTTGTACATAGGGGCAGTATTATAGTAGTTATATTCTTGTACATAGGAGCAGTATTACAGTAGTTATAGTCTTGTACATAGGAGCAGTATTATAGTAGTTATATTCTTGTACATAGGAGGCAGTATTATAGTAGTTATATTCTTGTACATAGGAGGCAGTATTATAGCAGTTATATTCTTGTACATAGGAGCAGTATTATAGTAGTTATATTCTTGTACATAGGAGGCAGTATTATAGCAGTTATATTCTTGTACATAGGAGCAGTATTATAGTAGTTATATTATTGTACATAGGAGCAGTATTATAGTAGATATATTCTTGTACATAGGAGACAGTATTATAGTAGTTATATTCTCGTACACAAGAGCAGTATTATAGTAGTTATATTCTTGTACATAGGAGCAGTATTATAGTAGTTATATTCTTGTACATAGGAGCAGTATTATAGTAGTTATATTCTTGTACATAGGAGCAGTATTATAGTAGTTATATTCTTATACATAGGAGCAGTATTATAGTAGTTATATTCTTGTACATAGTAGCAGTGTTATAGTAGTTATATTCTTGTACATAGGAGGCAGTATTATAGTAGTTATATTCTTGTACATAGGAGCAGTATTATAGTAGTTATATTCTTGTACATAGGAGCAGTATAATATTAGTTATATTCTTGTACATAGGAGCAGTATTATAGTAGTTGTATTAATGTACATAGGAGCAGTATTATAGTAGTTATATTCTTGTACATAGGAGCAGTATTATAGTAGTTATATTCTTGTACATAGGAGGCAGTATTATAGCAGTTATATTCTTGTACATAGGAGGCAGTATTATAGTAGTTATATTCTTGTACATAGGAGCAGTATTATAGCAGTTATATTCTTATACATAGGAGCAGTATTATAGTAGCTATATTCTTGTACACAGGAGACAGTATTATAGTAGTTATATTCTGATACATAGGAGCTGTATTATAGTAGTTATATTCTTGTACATAGGAGCAGTATTATAGTAGTTATATTCCTGTACATAGGAGGCAGTATTATAGTAGTTATAGTCTTGTACATAGGAGCAGTATTATAGCAGTTATATTCTTGTACATAGGAGCAGTATTATAGTAGTTATATTCTTGTACATAGGAGCAGTATTATAGTAGTTATATTCTTATACATAGGAGCAGTATTATAGTAGTTATATTCTTGTACATAGGAGGCGGTATTATAGCAGTTATATTCTTATACATAGGAGCAGTATTATAGCAGTAATATACCTGTACATAGGAGCAGTATTATAGTAGTTATATTCTTGTACACAGGAGCATTAAACTAGTAGTTATATTCTTGTACATAGGAGCAGTATTATAGTAGTTATATTCCTTTACATAGGAGGCAGTATTATAGTAGTTATATTCTTGTCAATTTTCTTTTTATTGAAAAGAAGCAGACAGCAATTACAAAAGTGACCGTACATACTTAGAGCGAGAATTGCATTTAGACAAAAACCTAACGTGAAGCACATATATAACATCATATCGTACACAAATATAGGCCCTTGTGTGTCCCTGCGGGTTTACACCCTGTGCAATAGAAATATGTGCTTATAAATGTCACTTAGTCTGCGGGGACATTTGTATCTTGATGATGAACAGCAAGGCAAACGGCCTTACTAAACAAACCGAACCATAAACTGGATCTCTAAGCACATCTTATGAAAATATGTGGTAACCCTGCATTGGGGGTAAGGTGTAGCAGTACAAGATGTTAGGGTCAAAAGACCTTTATTGAGCTGTCACTGTGGGTGAGAGGCGATAACGTAACCAAGGGTTCCACATTTTTAGTAGTTATATTCTTGTACATAGGAGGCAGTATTATAGTAGTTATATTCTTGTACATAGGAGCAGTATTATAGTAGTTATATTCTTGTACATAGGAGCAGTATTATAGTAGTTATATTCTTGTACATAGGAGCAGTATTATAGTAGTTATATTCTTGTACATAGGAGGCAGTATTATAGTAGTTATATTCTTGTACATAGGAGCAGTATTATAGTAGTTATATTCTTGTACATAGGAGGCAGTATTATAGTAGTTATATTCTTGTACACAGGAGCAGTATTATAGTAGCTATATTCTTGTACATAGGAGGCAGTATTATAGCAGTTATATTCTTGTACATTGGAGCAGTATTATAGTAGTTATATTCTTGTACATAGGAGACAGTATTATAGTAGTTATATTCTTGTACATAGGAGCAGTATTATAGTAGTTATATTCTTGTACATAGGAGCAGTATTATAGTAGTTATATTCTTGTACATAGGAGGCAGTATTATAGTAGTTATATTCTTGTACATAGGAGCAGTATTATAGTAGTTATATTCTTGTACATAGGAGGCAGTATTATAGTAGTTATATTCTTGTACATAGGAGCAGTATTATAGTAGTTATATTCTTGTACATAGGAACAGTATTATAGTAGTTATATTCTCGTACACAGGAGCAGTATTATAGTAGTTATATTCTTGTACATAGGAACAGTATTATAGTAGTTATATTCTTGTACATAGGAGCAGTATTATAGTAGTTATATTCTTGTACATAGGAGCAGTATTATAGTAGTTATATTCTTGTACATAGGAGCAGTATTATAGTAGTTATATTCTTGTACATATGAGGCAGTATTATAGTAGTTATATTCTTGTACATAGGAGCAGTATTATAGTAGTTATATTCTTGTACATAGGAACAGTATTATAGTAGTTATATTCTTGTACATAGGAGCAGTATTATAGTAGTTATATTCTTGTACATAGGAGCAGTATTATAGTAGTTATATTCTCGTACACAGGAGCAGTATTATAGTAGTTATATTCTTGTACATAGGAACAGTATTATAGTAGTTATATTCTCGTACACAGGAGCAGTATTATAGTAGTTATATTCTTGTACATGGGAGGCAGTATGATAGTAGTTATATTCTTGTACATAGGAGCAGTATTATAGTAGTTATATTCCTGTACATAGGAGCAGTATTATAGTAGTTATATTCTTGTACATAGGAGCAGTATTATAGTAGTTATATTCTTGTACATAGGAACAGTATTATAGTAGTTATATTCTTGTACATAGGAGCAGTATTATAGTAGTTATATTCTTGTACATAGGAGCAGTATTATAGTAGTTATATTCTTGTACATATGAGGCAGTATTATAGTGGTTATATTCTTGTACATATGAGGCAGTATTATAGTAGTTATATTCTTGTACATAGGAGCAGTATTATAGTAGTTATATTCTAGTACATAGGAGCAGTATTATAGTAGTTATATTCTTGTACATATGAGGCAGTATTATAGTAGTTATATTCTTGTACATATGAGGCAGTATTATAGAAGTTATTTTGTTTGTACATTGAGGGCACAAATATGGTACTTTTGATGTTACATAACTGAGCATGCTGCTGAATCATTCTCATTCTGAGAGATGCAAATATATCTAATCAGTTTTTGGGGGATTTTACATGTTTTCACTGGTCTCTTTCAGACACATTCCCTGAATATTCAATTTTGGTATTTCAGTTTGCTGATGCCCACATTCCAAATTCCAACTACCTGGGCATTGCTATGGCAGAGCTGATTTCTGTGAACAGTACTGCTGCCTGTTACCCCCAACAGTCATCTAATCATCCAGGGCCCGGATATTGACTGGCTGTTCTTAGCAGTATAAGCTTCCATTAAGCGATCCTTTCCCATGGGGCATTGATGAATGTCAGGGACCTGATTTAATCAATTGTCATTAAATGTTACAGTTGCTGCTGTGTGCCAAAGTTAGATCACTAGATGTTTAAGATGTCAGTCTTTACTGTCATTTCTGGATTCTATTCATGTAAATAAAAACATCACAAATGACCGTAACCTATTATGACATTTACACATCTTTACAAGAATCATCTTTGGACAATGCCAACAACCATATGTCCTTGCTAATCGCCTGCCCTTCCTCATAGGCGCAAATCAGAAGAAAGACAATAAACCATTATGGGGTTCACCATTTTTACGGGGAGCAGCTCATGGTAAATAGTGAGACCAAAACCTTCTCCTAATGCGAATCCCCTCAGTGGGCCGGAGTGCCCCCCCTACAGTGATTGATCACTGCAGTCCAACTGCATCTAAAACCGTAATGATATAAATAATAAAAATATAAAAACTGCTTATAATAGGGAAAATGCACCATGTGACGGCTATAAATGACCCAGCGCTGGCGCAAAAAGGAATTATTGCCATTAACCAAATGGTGGATGAGCTTGGGATGATTCCCACTGGGAAGCTGTGGGATGCTGAGAAGACACATAGGACTCCGCATCCCCAGAAAGGTGGAGGAGACGCCCGACATCCATAACACTAATGACTCCAATCAAGGCTCAACAGGACAGGACGTCTTGTGTAGATGCTCAAATCCTTCTATGTACAATGTGACATACATACAGACGGAGCAGTGCTGAATCTTCAGGTACAGCAGGGCTGAGTTTGTCAGGTGCAGCAACGTTGAGTTTCACAGCGGCGCACGTCATTGTGATATTCCCTTATGTTTATTGTGGTTTGCTTTAGTAAGGTAAGCCTACTGGATTGTCTTAATGGGGCTTGATTTTCGGAAGAGGAAAAGGGGAACGGTCCATGGGTCGCAATTCTTCCGCAATGGGTGAGGAGGAGGGGTAAATGATCACTGGGCCCTTGTCCAGTGGCATACAATTCATGGAAGAGAGCGGGATCTCATAGCAAAGATTAAACTGGGCCTCCAGACATGGTGCCAACAGCCTTTCCATGACCATTGTGTCAATCCTCTGCTCCCCAATGTGGTGCCAGCATCCTTAACATGACCATTGTGCCATCCTACCACCACCCAATATGGGTCCAGCAGCCTTTCCATGACCATTGGCCAATCCCCACCCCAAATATGGTGCCAGCAGTCTCTCCATGACCATTGGGCAATCCCTCGAATCCAATATGGAGCCAACAGCCCTTCCATGACCATTGGCCAATCGCTCCCCCTAAGTATGGTGCCAGCAGTCTCTTCATCACCATTGGCCAATCCCCCACCCCTTGTTTGAAAATGCTGTACTGAACAGATACATACAGTTGCAAGAAAAAGTATGTGAACCCTTTGGAATTATATGGATTTCTGCACAAATTGGTCATAAAAGGTGATCTGATCTTCATCTAAGTCACAACAATAGACAATCACAGTCTGCTTAAACTAATAACACACAAAGAATTGAATGTTACCATGTTTTTATTGAACGCACCATGTAAACATTCACAGCGCAGGTGGAAAAAGTATGTGAACCCCTAGACTAATGACATCTCCAAGAGCTAATTGGAGTGAGGTGTCAGCCAACTGGAGTCCAATCAATGAGATGAGATTGGAGGTGTTGGTTACAGCTGCCCTGCCCTATAAAATACACACACCAGTTCTGGGTTTGCTTTTCACAAGAAGCATTGCCTGATGTGAATGAAGCCTCGCACAAAAGACCTCTCAGAAGACCTACGATTAAGAATTGTTGACTTGCATAAAGCTGGAAAGGGTTATAAAAGTATCTCCAAAAGCCTTGCTGTTCATCAGTCCTCGGTAAGACAAATTGTCTATAGATGGAGAAAGTTCAGCACTGCTGCTACTCTCCCTAGGAGCGGCCGTCCTGTAAAGATGACTGCAAGAGCACAGCGCAGACTGCTCAATGAGGTGAAGAAGAATCCTAGAGTGTCAGCTAAAGACTTACAGAAGTCTCTGGCATATGCTAACATCCCTGTTAGCGAATCTACGATACGTAAAACACTAAACAAAAAGCATTGCTGCACGTTTACAGTTTGCACAAGAGCACCTGGATGTTCCACAGCAGTACTGGCAAAATATTCTGTGGACAGATGAAACCAGAGTTGAGTTGTTTGGAAGAAACACACAACACTATGTGTGGAGAAAAAGAGGTGCAGCACACCAACATCAAAACCTCATCTCAACTGTGAAGTATGGTGGTGGGGGCATCATGGTTGGGGGCTGCTTTGCTGCGTCAGGGCCTGGACGGATTGCTATCATCGAAGGAAAAATGAATTCCCAAGTTTATCAAGACCTTTTGCAGGAGAACTTAAGGCCATCTGTCCACCAGCTGAAGCTCAACAGGAGACGGGTGTTGCAACAGGACAACGACCCAAAGCATAGAAGTAAATCAACAACAGAATGGCTTAAACAGAAGAACATACACCTTCTGGAGTGGCCCAGTCAGAGTCCTGACCTCCACCCGATCGAGATGCTGTGGCAGGACCTCAAGAAAGCCATTCACACCAGACATCCCAAGAATATTGCTGAACTGAAACAGTTCACAGGGTTCACATACTTTTTCCACCTGCACTGTGAATGTTTACATGGTGCGTTCAATAAAAACATGGTAACATTTCATTCTCTGTGTGTTATTAGGTTAAGCCGACTGCGATTGTCTATTGTTGTGACTTAGATGAAGATCAGATCACATTTTATGACCAATTTGTGCAGAAATCCAGATCATTCACATACTTTTTCTTGCAACTGTATTCGTGCCCTAATGGTAAATGGCATGCATTAAACAAGGTCTGTCAGGGCACTTTAGGAGCTGCATGGTCTTCCTCTATGGCATGCATGGCCTTGTGGTGCTGAGAGACGATAATCATGATATATACATCAACATTGTTATGCAGGACATTATATCTGCTTCTATATTTGTGTGTCAGTCTTCACTGTTGGTCCAGCATTCTATTCATTACACAGTAACATACTGATAAATAGAACTGTAGGGCCTAGCTATATAGGGACGGATTTTACATGCATATAATCACTCTCTTTGTCTAACACCGATGTCTGAGGTAGTGCCTGTCACTATTACACCTGTGTAACGTGTCGCAGCGGCAGACAGGGTGTTTGTAAACACAGTGAGGTGTGAGCGCAGGATCGGTGCTCCCTCACATATGTGCACTGCAACAATTACCTGGGGGTGCACCATTGTCATATGCTATGAATGAAAGAGCTGCAGCTGACACACAAGGCCAGTAGGGGGAGCTCAAGCTCTATGAGAAGATAAGGACACGACTGAACGCCCACTGTGGAGACACAATACACAGATCACCTGCAATATGTGACTGCAAGGAGGAAAATCAGAGGCAACATTTTACTGCCTCGTGTTTTATGGGTAATTTTATGTATCTGTCTTGTAATATTTGTTGTTTCAATTCATAAACATATTTGTCATATCTTTTATTATCTATCTATCTATCTATTTAATATCTATCTATTATCTATATTTCTATATATCTAATATCTATCTATCCATCTTACACCTATCTATTTAATTATCTATCTATCTAATATCTATATTTCTTTCTATCTATCTATCTATCTATCTATCTATCGCAGAGGGCCGCCCCCTCAGGTGGAGTAGTCCCAATGTGTACCATGCGAGTGGTATACTGTGACCTAATGTTTGTGTCACGGTGCTCCTATATTCAGACTGTTGCTTCCTGGGGGTCAGTCTCCGTTGCAGAGATTAAATTGGAGAATAAAGTAAAGTCCAGACTTGGGAATGTTTCAGTCGTGTTTACTTGAATAACTTAAACTTGACAATACAATCCGTTTCAAAGGGTTTAGTGCAATTCTCCTTTACTTGGTTCCAGCAGGATGCAATATGGTGGCAGGCCTTAGTACTCTGCCCTCTCTGCTGTGTTATTCTCTGTCTTCAGTCTGGTTACTGGACTTTCTAGAGGTTCTAGTACCACTGAGTGTGGTGCCTTTGGCCGTTGACCCCTTCGTGACACTCAATCTATTAAATTCGGGGTGTAGGTTGCTCTCTGAGCTGCTTTCCCTGGAAGACTCCTGCTGCAGGAGGGGAAAACACTCCTTCTCTGTGCCATGTTGCCTGGTATCTTCCTCAGTCTAACTCCAACTACTTCCTCAGCAACCCCTCTCATGATGGGAAGAGGGACTAGCCCACTTCTGGCCAAACAGGGGGGGGGGGGATGGAATGGTAAGTTCCATCCTATCTAAAGATATTCTGCCAGATACACTGCCACCTGCTGGAAAATCAGGCACATTACATGACGCATAACATTCCATAAATACATTATTAAGGCACAGTATGATAGGACCTGGATAAGAATACAAAGATGGCATGCATTGTTAACCAGTAGAGGCAGTAGCTGGGTATAAAGATGGCAGTGCCCACTCTGGGGTACTGCATGATCTATCTATCTAATTTAGATACATTACTGGAAAATGAAAGAAAGAACACTGGAAAACTGGAAGTTTTCATGCGGTTGAGCTAAGACTGACAAAGTATAACCTGCTGGTGGTGCCTGGTCAATGCTCACACAACCAAGGTGGGGCCCCCTTTATCTTTGGTTCTGCAGCAGGGAATATGATGAGGCTGGGCCACATTAATACTGGGTGACATCTCCCCTTGCTATGATACAGGCTGCAACTCTGGCATGGCGATGGTCTTACAGATGCTGGATCCTCCTGTGGTCATTCCAAGCTACTTCCAATTAGACCCATAGTTTAGACAAGGTGCATGGGAGATAATTCGTCCCATCCAGTCCCAGACATTCTCAATTGGGAGAGATCTGGTGATGGAGCTGGCCAGGGGAGGTGCTGGAGACCCTGAAGAGCACATTGTGTAGTGTGGGCAATCTGTGGATAGTCATTATCCTGTTGGACACCACGTCTCCTGAGTCATAAAAGGCAGAAGGACTGGTTCCACAATGTCCCGGACATACTGAAGGGTGGTCCATAAATACCAAACGGGAACGGCCATGGTAGCTTATGGGTCCGCACACCATGACACGCGGTGTTGGCCCTTTGTGTCTCCACAATGTGCATGGTGGCAGTAGATGTTCTCCAGCCTCCTATGAATTTTGGTGCTGCCATCTTTGCTACCAAGGCAGAACCTGCTTTCATCGCTGAATACTACAATTTGCCATTGATGGCCGCATCAAAGTTCAAAGGAGGCTCGAGAACATCTACTGCCATCATGCACATGGTGGAGACACAAACAGTCTTATCTATCTATCTCATATCTATCTATCTCATATCTATCTATCTATCTATCTATCTATCTATATGTATATCTCATATCTATCTATATTACTATCTATCTATCTCATATCTATCTATCTATCTATCTATCTATCTATCTGTAGGCAACCTTGTAGGAGGTTACTATTACCTGGAAACCACTATGTGACCTATTTACAAAAGAAAGCAAGTTAAAGGAGTTTCACAGAAGAAGACAACCATGACTGCTTTCTTCCAGGAACAACCCTGCACTTGCCCATGTTCGTGTCTGGTATCGCAGTTTAGCTCCATTGAAGTGAATTGGACTGAGGTGCAATACCTCACACAACCTGTGGCCAGGGGTGGTGCTGTTCTTGGAAAAAATGCAGCCATGTTTTACTAATCTTGGACAACCCCTTTAAATAATATATTTTATTTTCTGTCACCACTAGTGGGCGCTCAATGCATTATCTATAGGTTCCTGGGAGCTGCGTACTTCGTCTATGCAGTGAGTTCCCCTGGTGATAAATGCAAGCAAAGAACATTACCCCAAACGATAGCTTATGTGTCAGCCTCCCTAAACAGGAGCCCTGCATTATGTATAAGATAATACTCTGTAGCACTAAAGGGAAACTGTTGCGGAGGAGGCAGTTCCAATTGATTTATTTTTTTTAAGTTGTTTTGTGTCAAGCGGTCCCCTTATGATATTATGTGTGTAATTGATGGGGGGAGTCCTCTCAAATAAAATCCTATTCATTCCCAGTGTGCAGGACAACATCCATTGGAAGCAGAGCTGTGGGTTTTCTGCTCATTTAATATTTACCATTCCCATTGCCGTCTGCTCCGTGCCGCCTGTTAGGATCTGTGTTCTGCAGAGAAGCAATATCTGTGTCTTTATTCCATGCAATATATTGCTGTCAGGTCCAGATTGGAGCGATATTACCCGTGAGCGCAGATCATTTCCTTTTTAATAAAAAGGGAAAAACACGTTTTCATTTTAAACAATGTTTCCTTATATGAAAAATAGAATATGAAGTATCACATTGTATATCTGTAGGTTACAATGTATCTTGTGCACTGATTCATGTCGTGGATCGGACGTCTAAGACATATCTATTGTATATATTGCAATGTGTTACCGAGAAATGTTCTATCCCCTGATGTATAATATAAAGCATGGGGCCCCTGGTAAAATCTCTGGATGCGCTTCCCCTCCCGCTGAGATCCCCACCAAATGTACTACATGTTTAATGACGTATTTGTTCCCTATAAATTTTATCATTTAGCTCAAAGTTATAAAAATTCTGACTTCACACAGCCACCACCAGGGGGAGCTCATTACATATAGGTAGTATTGAACTTTATGTAAAATGTGTATGCAGTGAGCTCCCCCTAGTGGTGGCTGAATATAAATGCCTGGATTGTGCAATGGGAAGTGGTTGAAGTAGCTCGGAGGAAGGCTTCTTCTCATGGTCGGTAGCATGAATACTTTTACATGTCTCTAGGGACAGATCAATACATAATTCAAGCTTTTTGTGCAAAATATCACCAGAAGTTAATCTAAAGGTTGCATGCATTATAATATAATGGTTTAGATATAGTGTGGATGACTTAGTAGACACTCATAGAGGGGTTGTTAGGCAGCATGTCAAATAGTACACAACGTAGGGCATACATTCCCTTTAAAAGAGGTAGGAGCACCCATATGACAGTCCACGTGCATCTTGTGAGATAGGAATGCTTCTCTCCTTATAGTTTGCAGCAATTTTAATGGAAAATGCTAGACACAGTGCAAATTTGGTGCTTCTTGCACCTAAAACTTGACTCCCTCATCGTCTTCATGGCATGGTGTCATATTGCAACCCATTCTCTGTATATTTGGATATTGCCTGTGTGAGATCTGCAATATCTGGACAGTCAATGTTCATTTATTCGGAGGCCAGTACTGATCATGACGTGGCTCCCTGGGACAAGGGAGGTGTCAGGGATTGCCCCTCCCCCTTAACCACATAAAAATAAAAATAAAAAAATTAAGTTAAATCCTATCATTCTTTTTAATTCTTTCAGGGAGGCATGTGGATTTCTTTTTATTGAATTCGGTTAAAGCTATATAAATCCCTGTACAGTGAGCTCCCCCTAGTGGCGGCTGTAATCAGCCAGAATTGTATTATTTATAACTACCTGTGACTGAAAAAAAGAGCCCTAAAAAGATTTGTACCTAATTAGAGTAAATAAAGTATAATTAACCTCTTAACTATTATTATTACTTTTAATTGTTATTTTCCTTTCTACATGCAAAATTAAGGAACCTTCTTAATAGTTTTCCTTAAAAATGTCCTACAGTTCACCTCTGCAGAGTTTGTGTAACTCCTTCACCTGCTGCTGGTGGTGCTAAATCAGAAATAACCCATCAGAGCTCTGCTCCTTTCCCCCTCCCTTCTCTGTTTTAGGGCCCATTCAGATGGCCATAGTGCTTTGCGGATACGCAATTTGCTGATCCGCAAAACATGGATACCGGCCATGTGCGTTCCACAATTTGCGGACCGCACATGTCCGCAACCATAATAGAAAATGCCTATTCTTGTCCGCAAGAATACGACACGTTCTATCTTTTCTGCGGAGCCGCGGTACGGAATAACGGACGTGGACGGCACACGGTGTGCTGTCCGCATCTTCTGAGGGCCCAAAGAAATGAATGGATCTGCAGACCTTACGCAAAATTGCGGAATGGGTGCAAGTCCGTTCATACGGCCGTGTGAATGAGCCCTTAGAGGTAGCAGCAGGGAGGGGTAGGATGTTATACAGGGCAGATCAGAATGTGGAGAGGGAGAAAGCATCCACTGCCTCATCATGCAAACTTTTGCTAAGGGGAAAAAGCACAATCAAGAGGGAGTTTGCAGGGAGAGAAGACAGCAGCATCCTGGGCACACAAGTCCGGCATGTATTATTGAGAGGGACACACCACATGGGAGATGTCTGAAAGTGGGAGCGGGTTATAAACTAAAAATCATGGGGTCTGAAGGCTAGGTATCCATAACCTTTTCTCTAGATCTCCAGGGGTATTCAGGATTAACTGATAACCACCCTAGACCATCAGGACTAATGGATATGTGGATATATAGTGGGTATATATGGTGGGGTGGGACTCTTAGTATTTTCCACCGATGCACTGTATTTATGGTCTATCTCGAGCCGCTCTGTCCCCGATTTTCATTCTGCATAACCTGGCTGCCAAGTGTCGGTGCAGCTCCAGGAAAGGCTTCCCGCGCACCGCTCCAGCAGAAGTAAATGGTTTAAGCTCTCGAGTGTTAACCGTGCTTGCATTATCTCCTGTCATGGATCCTTACTCGCCCCAGCTCTGATCAATGCAGTGAACGCATGTGCGGCCCGTCAGCCGTGACAGTTATCTCAGCGGTAACAGCAGCTTTCCTCTAAATTTCCCCCATAGAAACTCTTTTCCGTTCTGTTGACTCCCCGGGGAAGTCAATGTATTAATTAGACACAAATCCCAAAGTTCTCCTGTGTCTCCACTTGATAACAATTAGCGGAGCCTTGGGCAGTCCCTGCGCCATGGAGAAGCGGCAGACACGAGAGCGCCACGTCTCTCGGCTTGTCACCACGGGGAAGACCATTCACAGCCGTCCTGATGTGCGAAGAAAACAAACATTCCTGGCGGTGACCCGGACAGAGCGACCGGCAGCTCGCGGGCGAACATCATTTATGTGTAATGTGGAGGTGGCAAGTGCTTCACCGCAGGGACGTCGTGTCTTGTAGTCCGGCACCGGAGCCGCGTGTAAAGGGTTACAGCAGGACGATGGCCGTAATGGGCCCCGTGCAAGAGGCTTGTCTGGGTCGCTGACATCCAAAGTCATTACACAACGCTGGACACAGCAACACATGACGCAGGCACCACTAACATACTGGTCAGATGCCGCACACACCACTAACACACTGGACACATGCCGCACACACCACTAACATACTGGTCACATGCCGCACACACCACTAACACACTGGTCACATACTGGTCACATGCCGCACACACCACTAACATACTGGTCACATGCCGCACACACCGCTAACACACTGGTCACATGCCGCACACACCACTAACACACTGGTCACATGCCGCACACACCACTAACATACTGGTCACACGCCGCACACACCACTAACACACTGGTCACACGCCGCACACACCACTAACACACTGGACACATGCCGCACACACCACTAACACACTGGGCACATGCCGCACACACCACTAACACACTGGACACATGCCGCACACACCACTAACACACTGGTCACATGCCGCACACACCACTAACATACTGGTCACACGCCGCACACACCACTAACACACTGGTCACACGCCGCACACACCACTAACACACTGGTCACATGCCGCACACACCACTAACACACTGGGCACATGCCGCACACACCACTAACACACTGGACACATGCCGCACACACCACTAACATACTGGTCACATGCCGCACACACCACTAACATACTGGTCACATGCCGCACACACCACTAACATACTGGTCACATGCCGCACACACCACTAACACACTGGTCACATGCCGCACACACCACTAACACACTGGACACATGCCGCACACACCACTAACACACTGGTCACATGCCGCACACACCACTAACACACTGGTCACATGCCGCACACACCACTAACACACTGGACACACGCCGCACACACCACTAACACACTGGTCACACGCCGCACACACCACTAACACACTGGTCACACGCCGCACACACCACTAACACACTGGTCACACGACGCACACACCACTAACACACTGGTCACATGTCGCACACACCACTAACACACTGGACACATGCCGCACACACCACTAACACACTGGTCACAGGCCGCACACACCACTAACATACTGGTCACACGCCGCACACACCACTAACACACTGGTCACACGCCGCACACACCACTAACACACTGGACACATGCCGCACACACCACTAACACACTGGTCACATGCCGCACACACCACTAACACACTGGGCACATGCCGCACACACCACTAACACACTGGACACATGCCGCACACACCACTAACATACTGGTCACATGCCGCACACACCACTAACATACTGGTCACATGCCGCACACACCACTAACACACTGGTCACATGCCGCACACACCACTAACACACTGGTCACATGCCGCACACACCACTAACACACTGGTCACATGCCGCACACACCACTAACATACTGGTCACACGCCGCACACACCACTAACACACTGGTCACACGCCGCACACACCACTAACACACTGGTCACATGCCGCACACACCACTAACATACTGGTCACATGCCGCACACACCACTAACATACTGGTCACATGCCGCACACACCACTAACATACTGGTCACATGCCGCACACACCACTAACACACTGGTCACATGCCGCACACACCACTAACACACTGGTCACATGCCGCACACACCACTAACACACTGGTCACATGCCGCACACACCACTAACACACTGGTCACATGCCGCACACACCACTAACACACTGGTCACATGCCGCACACACCACTAACACACTGGTCACATGCCGCACACACCACTAACACACTGGTCACATGCCGCACACACCACTAACACACTGGTCACATGCCGCACACACCACTAACACACTGGTCACATGCAGCACACACCACTAACACACTGGTCACACGCTGCACACACCACTAACACACTGGACACATGCCGCACACACCACTAACACACTGGTCACATGCAGCACACACCACTAACACACTGGTCACACGCCGCACACACCACTAACACACTGGTCACACGCCGCACACACCACTAACACACTGGTCACATGCAGCACACACCACTAACACACTGGTCACATGCCGCACATACCACTAACACACTGGTCACATGCCGCACACACCACTAACACACTGGTTACATGCCGCACACACCACTAACACACTGGTCACATGCCGCACACACCACTAACACACTGGTCACATGCCGCACACACCACTAACACACTGGTCACATGCAGCACACACCACTAACACACTGGTCACATGCCGCACACACCACTAACACACTGGTCACATGCCGCACACACCACTAACACACTGGTTACATGCCGCACACACCACTAACACACTGGTCACATGCCGCACATACCACTAACACACTGGTCACATGCCGCACACACCACTAACACACTGGTTACATGCCGCACACACCACTAACACACTGGTCACATGCCGCACACACCACTAACACACTGGTCACATGCCGCACACACCACTAACACACTGGTCACACGCCGCACACACCACTAACACACTGGACACATGCCGCACACACCACTAACACACTGGTCACATGCCGCACACACCACTAACACACTGGTTACATGCCGCACACACCACTAACACACTGGTCACATGCCGCACACACCACTAACACACTGGTCACACGCCGCACACACCACTAACACACTGGTTACATGCCGCACACACCACTAACACACTGGACACATGCCGCACACACCACTAACACACTGGTCACATGCCGCACACACCACTAACATACTGGACACATGCCGCACACACCACTAACACACTGGTCACATGCCGCACACACCACTAACATACTGGTCACATGCCGCACACACCACTAACACACTGGTCACATGCCGCACACACCACTAACACACTGGTCACATGCCGCACACACCACTAACACACTGGTCACATGCCACACACACCACTAACACACTGGACACATGCAGGATGTGGCCACGGGGTCTCTCCACTGGCAGCCACATGCCCGCTCCTGGTTGCTCTCCCCTGGTATCCTGCAAGGTCCTACTTCATGTTATGGGCAGATCTGTAGTGAAGAAGTAATGCTGGAGCCAGATAAGAAGAGACGTTCCTTTCCCTGCCGCTGCTCATCAGGTTAACATTGTCTCTGTTCTCATTCAGTGACAGAAAAGCAGAACTAAACTCATACAGGAAAAGCTGCGCCTTCCGAGATGCACCGCGGCAAAGCTTGTGTAAGGTGAAGGTCAGAGTCCACCTTAAGAAGGACATCCTCTTCAGATAAGAGAGCAGCACTGCCACGCGGACACGGTCCCACTGTAGGAGGAGGTGTCAGCAGGGTAATGCATTGTCTAGCACCGAGGACAGTGTACAGTCCTCATCCTCCACCATAGGTAATGCAAATATTTATTTAGCATCATGGCAACCATACATTCCTCATCTAGCACCATGGACAGCGTACAGTCCTCATCTAGCACTATGGACAATGTACAGTCCTCATCTACCACCATGGACAGCGTACAGTCCTCATACAACACCTAGGCCAACATACAGTCCTCATCTAGCACCATAAACAGTGCACTATCCTTCTGTACAACTATGGCCAGCATTCAGTCCTCATTCACTACCATGGAAAATTCAATGGGCCAGATTTATCATTAGCTCAAGTCAGAATAATGGAGTGAAAAAGTCGAAGATTTTTGCGCAATCGTTTAAACTGCGCAAAAATTAGCTTTCTTCTGCTCTGCACTATGCTCGCCAGTTTTCTGAAAGTGGGCGTGTTTTCTTATGTAAATGAATCTCTAGACAGATTTACTATTGGGACTATTTAAAAAGTCGCTAAAAAGTCGCAAACAAGTCGCAATTTCACTCCAGTGAGGACCATGCTTATCTTATGAGACTTTTTAATAGAACATGCGACTTTTTCATAAAAACTTGTGGCTTTTTCGTAAAGATGTGCGACTTTTGTAAAGCTGCTTACTGACGGATAAACTGCTACCGTCAAACCACATTTATTACAGTCTTAAGGGGCCGATCATAAATCTGACTTTAGCCATATGTGAAAGTGGAGTGAGCGGTAAGAGTCATGATAAATCTGGCTCAATGACTTGTCTAGCACCATGGTCAAAATGTAGTCCTCATCTAACACCATGGACAGTGTAGTACAATCTTCATCCACCAACATGGGCAGCATATGGTTCTTATATAGCACCATGGGCAAAATACCTTCTACATCTAGCACCTTGGACAGTAAGAAGCCCTCATCTAGCACCATAGACAGTGTGTAATCCTGATCTAGCACCATGGACAGTGGGTAATCCTGATCTAGCACCTTGGACAGTAAGAAGCCCTCATCTAGCACCATAGACATTGTGTAATCCTGATCTAGCACCATAGACAGTGTGCAATCCTCATCTAGCACCATGGACAAAATACCTTCTACATCTAGCACCTTGGACAGTAAGAAGCCCTCATCTAGCACCATGGACAGTGTGCAATCCTCATCTAGCACCATGGACAGTGGGTAATCCTGATCTAGCACCATGGACAGTGGGTAATCCTGATCTAGCACCATGGACAGTGTGCAGTCCTGATCTAGCACTATGGACAGTGTGTAATCCTGATCTAGCACCATGGACAGTGGGTAATCCTGATCTAGCACCATGGACCGTGTGCAGTCCTGATCTAGCACTATGGACAGTGTGCAGTCCTCATCTAGCACCATGGACAGTAAGAAGCCCTCATCTAGCACCATGGACAGTGTGTAATTCTCATCTAGCACCTTGGACAGTGTGTAATCCTGATCTAGCACTATGGACAGTGTGTAATCCTGATCTAGCACCATGGACAGTGTGTAATCCTGATCTAGCACCATGGACAGTGGGTAATCCTGATCTAGCTCCATGGACAGTGTGCAGTCCTGATCTAGCACTATGGACAGTGTGCAGTCCTCATCTAGCACCATGGACAGTAAGAAGCCCTCATCTAGCACCATGGACAGTGTGTAATTCTCATCTAGCACCATGGACAATGTACAGTCCTCATCTAGCATCATGGACAGTAAGAAGCCCTCATCTAGCACCATGGACAGTGTGCAATCCTCATCTAGCACCATGGACAGTGGGTAATCCTGATCTAGCACCATGGACCGTGTGCAGTCCTGATCTAGCACTATGGACAGTGTGCAGTCCTCATCTAGCACCATGGACAGTAAGAAGCCCTCATCTAGCACCATGGACAGTGTGTAATTCTCATCTAGCACCTTGGACAGTGTGTAATCCTGATCTAGCACTATGGACAGTGTGTAATCCTGATCTAGCACCATGGACAGTGTGTAATCCTGATCTAGCACCATGGACAGTGTGTAATCCTGATCTAGCACCATGGACAGTGGGTAATCCTGATCTAGCTCCATGGACAGTGTGCAGCCCTGATCTAGCACTATGGACAGTGTGCAGTCCTCATCTAGCACCATGGACAGTGTGTAATTCTCATCTAGCACCATGGACAATGTACAGTCCTCATCTAGCACCATGGACAGCGTACAGTCCTCATCTAGCACCATGGACAGTGTGCAATCCTGATCTAGCACCATGGACAATGTACAGTCCTCATCTAGCACCATGGGCAGTGTGATGCTTTGTCTCGCACCCTGTATTCCTAGCAGCACAGGTAGTCCGCAGTCCTCACCCAGCGCACACTCCAGCCTTTCTCCCATGTTATTCTGTTGGTGCCGCTTGTCATGCAGCCTCGTGATAAATGTAGTCTTGAGAAGACTGTAGCATTTGGCATCGCAGTGAGACACAATGCTTCTTGAAGCTTCCAGTCTAATTAGTAGTAATTAGGTAGCTGTTAACATATATAGGCTGGCATGGTGCAGGAAGGCGTGCAGAGCCAAAGTGCTGCTTGCTATTAATAATACTAGTGGTGCATCACTGCCAGGTAAGTGGGACTTACCATGCACCTCGCACCTCGCACGGCTCAGCACAGACTAGTGACAGTGCAGAGGAGGATTGGAAAATGAAGACATTTTGCACAATATTGTTATAAGTGACCCGGAGATGATTTTGTATTTTAACAGACAACCCACGTATTTGAGATGATAGAGCAGCAACTAGAAGACCAGTCACTGGTGCAAAGCATCCCGGGACATGCACTGCAATACACAAGCAGAGAACTTCAGCACTGATCCAATGTGACAAGCGCCATTAGCCGCGAGATCAGGACTAGGTCAAGTCAGGTTTTTAGCCTCAAGACAAGAATGTTCTGATTCATTGGCAAAAATCAGTCAGTGAATAGAAACAGTATTGCTTCTGCCCAAGGCTGTACAGATGTTACACTTTGCAGAGGTGAGAGCTCGTTACACTTATAACAGTTGTATACTATCCTTTATCAGCCTAACAGATCACTATTCCAGCAGGATAGTGAGTGCAGCTCTGGAGTATAATACAGGATGTAACTCAGGATCAGTACAGGATAAGTAATGTATGTACACAGTGACTGGACCAGCAGAATAGTGAGTGCAGCTCTGGAGTATAATACAGGATGTAACTCAGGATCAGTACAGGATAAGTAATGTATGTACACAGTGACTGCACTAGCAGAATAGTGAGTGCAGCTCTGGAGTATAATACAGGATGTAACTCAGGATCAGTACAGGGTAAGTAATGTATGTGCACAGTGACTGCACCAGCAGAATAGTGAGTGCAGCTCTGGAGTATAATACAGGATGTAACTCAGGATTAGTACATGATAAGTAATGTATGCACACAGTGACTCCACCAGCAGAATAGTGAGTGCAGCTCTGGAGTATAATACAGGATGTAACTCAGGATCAGTACAGGATAAGTGATGTATGTACACAGTGACTGTACCAGCAGAATAGTGAGTGCAGCTCTGGAGTATAATACAGGATGTAACTCAGGATCAGTACAGGATAAGTAATGTATGTACACAGTGACTGTACCAGCAGAATAGTGAGTGCAGCTCTGGAGTATAATACAAGATGTAACTCAGGATTAGTACACGATAAGTGAACCAATATCAATATATCAAAGTGGCTCAATGTTTTATATAGATAAACAGCATTAATCTGCTCATTCACTTTGGTATCACAGCTCGTAACTATTCAAGTGACTGGCGTGAGCTGCAATACCAGACACAGCCAGAGGAGATGTGATGCTGAGCGTCCTGATTGTGCCAACCTTCCTAGAACCTGGAATGGTTTGAATATACTTTTCAACAATTAATAAAATAACAATTCTGTGGTCAAGGTATTGTTGCATTTTAATTAAAGTCTATCCCACATTAAATCACTATCATATTTAATATTGCATTGTAGTTACATTTAATGTAATTCATTTAGTACAGTAGATATCATTTTCCTTCTATTGTTCATCCTGGTCCTGTTCAATTACCCAGAATCCCACGAGGAGCAGATTAGTGGAACCGCTGTAATCGTGTCGTCCCAGGTGTGAGATTAGCGCACCTCCTCCGTTAGATCTTTAGTTCAGGTAAGTGAAGGGGATAAGTGAAGCCGCACGCGGAGCGCCTACAATGGCCCTTAATGATATACAGTTTGTAAACAATGTGTTTTTGTTTCTTCTTAACAACCACTTCCAATTACCAATTCCTCCAGGAGCTTTGAAGGGGCCGTTCTGCCTTCCTTCAATCTGTCTGTTCGTCTATCCAGTGAGCCATCAAAGAGCATTAAGAATGCAATTACTTCCTAACCTTTATAGGCTAATTATGTGCCAGCACTTTAGCCACGTTTGCTGGCGCCTCTATGCTAATTATTGCAGAAGCGTCTCAAAAATAGATTGTTTTGTTAACCCCCAAAATACAACACGAATGGCTTCATATGTAACGGAAATATTTTTGTGAATGTATTTGTGCACTTTGATCATTTTGGGTCTTTAAGACATAGCAGAACCCATAAAAAATATAGCAGAACCCATTGAAAACCATAGGCCCCAAAATATCAGTTTAGCCCAGTGGCGGACTTGCCTTGAAGCCAGGCAATTGTAGAGCAGTAGACACTCCATCTTATTGAGTTTCATGGTGGACTTTACTCTACTTGACTTGAGTTGGACTCCCCCAATGATCGGGATACTGGAGCAGAGTAAGATAGAAGAGCACTTAGGACATTTTGACTAAGGATGAGTGAACCAGTTTGGACCGAACCTTGCTATTTTTTGGACGACAGACAAAACCGAATACCTCTGGGTTCGTTTTGGACGAACCCACTAAAAAGCACCATTTTAGAGCAAGTGTTGGAGGGAAAAAAGCAATAGGGAGGAAAAAGAAGAGCTCTCACATGACCCTGAGAGGAAGTGGGGGGGGGGGGGGAGCTGTCTCTGATTGGCTGACAGACAGCCTGGATGAGCCAATCAGTGCTGCCGCAGACATAGCGGAACGAGCAGAAGACCATTCTCTACTGGGTAGTCAATTAGGGTGGTTGGGTTTTACAGTGTCTGCCAGGAAAACAATATTAAGGAGTCAGAGAGAGTCAGAAATTAATCAGGGACAGTCAAAAATCAATCAAGCTTATTGCCAGGGAGAGTGGAGAGAAAGGCTAGGATTTCAAGGAAGAATTGTGTTGTGTAGAATAGGGACAGTCAGGGCAGCTGGCAGACAGGGAGAGAGAAGACAGGAGCTACTATCAGAAGTGTAGGTGCTGCAGTGCAGACCTCGAAGGCAGCTACCTGCAAGCAAATACTCTCATTGTTATCCCCCCTTTTCACAGAAATCCTTTTTTTGTGGGGTTCAACAGTATCCAAGGTGTAGCAGCAATCTACCTGTGTGTATTAATGAGAAATTAAGCGTCAAGCCTCCATCGTCTGTTTACGTGTATTCACTTTCCACAAGGTTGCAATTTTAATTTTTTAAGGGGGTTCAATTTAATTAGGCAGCATACAGTCAGGTCCATAAATATTGGGACATCGACACAATTGTAACATGTTTGGCTCTATACACCACCACAATGGATTTGAAATGAAACAAACAAGATGTGCTTTACCTGCAGACTGTCAGCTTTACCTGCAGACTGTCAGCTGTAATTTGAGGTATTTACATCCAAATCAGGTGAACGGTGCAGGAATTACAACAGTTTGCATATGTGCCTCCCACTTGTTAAGGGACCAAAACAGGGTAGCTACCTTTCCCAACAAAAAATACCGGGCAAGTTGAGCCAAACCCCAAAGGGGGTGTGGTTGTGGGGGTGTGGCTTAACACAGGGTGTGAAGTCGCTGTCATACTGTGGCTCCCCAGGAATATTAAAGCCCCCATTAGCGCCCCTAGTAATAGTAATGCACCCAGAAATAGTAATGCCCTCTTAGTAATAGTAATACCCCAATTAGTGTGCCCCAGTAAGAGTAATGGCCCAATTAGTGCACCCCAGAATGAATAATGCCCCCTATTAGTGCCCCCCAGTAAGAATAATGCCCCCAGTAAGAGTAATGCCCCCATTAGTGACCCCCAGTTAGAGTAATGTGGCCTTCATCGCCCGGGAACCGTCACTCGGGGCTGGCACACTGACTGTAGAGTGTTGTGTCAGAGTCCGGCAGCTTTCCTGGGCCCGGTAAAGTAGACCGGGGGAGAGGGGAGGTGATAGGAAAGGAGTGCAGCAGAAGAGCCGGGGATGGGAGGAGCGCAGGCCCGCGGCTCATCTCATTGTTATCCGGCCTGACCTGGGAGTGAGAGCGGCTCAGTCCCGACGCAGCCGCCATGCTGTGGGGCGAGGGTTTGCTGCTCTCTTTTAGCAGCGTCTTCATGCTCCTGCTCCTGACCACCCGCAGCCCCCAGTTCTCCAGCTTCCAATCCATCCTGACCGGCGGCCTCGTCCTCTTCAGGTTTTAGCCGTGCCCAGAGTGCCAGCCGCTCACAGCTCGCTGTCGCTCACTCACCGTCGGCTGTCAGGACCGTGAGCGAGCAAGTCAGACAGTCTGCACTGTAGTTTGAAATGAATCCTGTGTCCGGGTCTGAGAAAGACTTGTAGCAGGACACAGGATTACAAACCCAGACTGTCCCGGTCAATCCCGTACGGGTGGCAACCCTAGACCAAAAGTAATGGGACAGAATAATCATCATAAATCAAACTTTCACTTTTTAATACTTGGTTGCAAATCCTTTGCAGTCAATTACAGCCTGAAGCCTGGAACGCATAGACATCACCAGGCGCTGGGTTTCATCCCTGGTGATGCTCTTCCAGGCCTCTACTGCAACTGTCTTCAGTTCCTGCTTGTTTTTGGGGCATTTTCCCTTCAGTTTTGTCTTCAGCAAGTGAATGCAGCTCAATCGGATTCAGGTCCGGGGATTGACTCGGCCATTGCAGAACATTCCACTTCTTTCCCTTAAACTCTTTGGTTGCTTTTGCAGTATGCTTTGGGTCATTGTCCATCTGCCCTGTCAGGCGCCGTCCAATGAGTTCTGAAGCATTTGGCTGAATATGAGCAGATAATATGGCCCGAAACACTTCAGAATTCATCCTGCTGCTTTTGTCAGCAGTCACATCATCAATAAATACAAGAGAACCAGTTCCATTGGCAGCCATACATGCCCACGCCATGACACTACCACCACCATGCTTCACTGATGAGGTGGTCTGCTTAGGACCATGAGCAGCTCCTTTCCTTCTCCATACTCTTCTCTTCCCATCACTCTGGGACAAGTTGATCTGTGCCTCATCTGTCCATAGGATGTTGTTCCAGAACTGTGAAGGCTTTTTTAGATGTCGTTTGGCAAACTCTAATCTTGCCTTCCTGTTTTTGAGGCTCACCAATAGTTTCCATCTTGTGGTGAACCCTCTGTATTCACTCTGGTGAAGTCTTCTCCTGATTGATGACTTTGACACACATACACCTACCTCCTGGAGAGTGTTCTTGATCCGGCCAACTGTTGTGAAGGGCGTTTTCTTCACCAGGGAAAGAATTCTTCGGTCATCCACCACAGTTGTTTTCCGTGGTTTTCCATGGTCTTTTGGTGTTGCTGAGCTCACCGGTGCGTTCCTTCTTTTTAAGAATGTTCCAAACAGTTGTTTTGGCCGCGCCTGATGTTTTTGCTATCTCTCTGATGGGTTTGTTGTGTTTTTTCAGCCTAATGATGGCTTCACTGATAGTGGCAGCTCTTTGGATCTCATCTTGAGAGTTGACAGCAACAGATTCCAAATGCAAATAGCAGACTGGAAATGAACTCTGGACCTTTTATCTGCTCATTGTAATTGGGATAATGAGGGAATAACACACACCGGCCATGGAACAGCCGAGAAGCCAATTGTTCCATTACTTTTGGTCCCTTAACAAGTAGGAGGCACATATGCAGGGCCGCCATCAGGGGGGTACAGCCGATACCCCAGTAAGGGGCCCAGACCCTGGTGGGGGCCCGGCCAGTTCCAATGTAAAAAAAAAAAAAAAAAAAAAAAAATTTTTTTTTTTTCTTTTTTTTTACCCCCTCTCATTTGTCAGTGACTTGAGTTGAACTTTGTTGCATCGCTAGAGGGGGGCAATTGATTATTCCTTGCTAATCTGATCCTAGAGTGGAAGCTGCTTCTGCCAGCCTCGCCCTCCCCTCCCCGCCCACCAACCAATCAGAGCTGAGGCAAGGCAAACACTAGCAGCTCTGAGTCTGAGTCACTGACACAAGTACAGGGAGTCTAAGAAAGAATCAAATGAGTCACAGGTTAAAGGGTTTCTATCACATCGTTTTGACATAATTAGCTATCAGACAGTAGCGATCCGCTAGTGTCTGCTCTACCAAACAATGCTATTATAATAGCTTTTTCTGCATCCGTTTCCATAACAAACTAACATTTATTGATATGCTAATGAGCCTCTAGGTGCTATGGGGGCGTCTTTTCAGCACCTAGAGGCTCAGTCTACCTTCACAAAATGCCGCCCAGCGCGTCCCTCCAGCCCGCCCATCTCCTCTGGAATGTGATCCTACCTCTGTCTTCGGTGCATCTGTCTTCGGCGCAGGCGCAGTGAATGTCTTACCGCTGCCTGCAGAGACATCTCGGTCATCGGCGCAGGCGCAGTGGAGTTGTCTGTGCAGGGAGCGGTCAGACATTCACTGCGCCTGCGCCGATGACCGAGATGTCTGTGCAGGCAGCGGTCAGACATTTACTGCGCCGAAGACAGACGCGCACGGCGCAGGCGCGAGAATTCGTCCGCTGACTCAGAGGTAGGATCACATTCCAGAGGAGATGGGCGGGCTGGAGGGACGTGCTGGGCGGCATTTTGTGAAGGTAGACCGAGCCTCTAGGGGCTGAAAAGACGCCCCCATAGCACCTAGAGGCTCATTAGCATATCAATAAATGTTTGTTTTTTATGGAAACGGCTGCACAAAAAGCTATTATATTAGGATTGTTTGGTAGAGCAGAGACTAGCGGATCGCTACTGTCTGACAGCTAATTATGTCAAAACGATGTGGTAGAAACCCTTTAAAATAATCTAAAGATCAGACTTGGTTAGAGACTCATTCGATTCTTTGAGTTAAAAGAGCCGTGAGTCACTAGAACTGTTTACACTGAGGCTGATGCTTTTGCAGCAGTGATAAGATTAAGGGACAGGAGCAGAGAGATAAGAGAAGTGACAGATGACTGTGAAGACCACGCGATCTGTTGCTCAGAAGCCATGAGATTGTAAGGCTACTTTCACACTAGCGGCAGGACGGATCCGACAGGCTGTTCACCCTGTCAGATCCGTCCTGCCGTTATTTCGCCGGACCACCGCTCCGTCCCCATTGACTATAATGGGGACGGGGGTGGAGCTCCGGCGCAGCACGGCAGTGCATGGCGAAAGGCCGCCTGGACTAAAAGTACTGCATGTCCAACTTGTTGTGTGGTCTTTGCTCAGGGGTAAAATGCAAAGCTGTTTTCTGGATTATCCCACAGGGCCATGATCCTCCATCATTGTTATTAACCCCTCCCTTGCCAGCCCACCCAGCCCTATTTAGCTTTGTGATCAGCTTTGAAAAAAATGTTTAGGCCATGAAGGGGTTAATTAAGTGTTGGAGGGGGTGGGGGGTGTTATTGTGCATATTGTGTTTGGGATCCATTTAACAAGTTTGACCAGTTGGGTTTGAGAGTGGTTGAGTGTCATCCACAGATCCCCCATAACAGTGCGTCATCCACAGATCCCCCATAACAATGTATCACCCACAGATCCCCCATAACAATGTGTCACCCACAGATCCCTCATAACAGTGTCATCCACAGACCCCCATAACAGTGTGTCACCCACAGACCCCCATAACAGTGTGTCACCCACAGACCCCCCATAACAGTGTGTCACCCACAGATTCCCCCATAGCAGTGTGTCATCCACAGATCCCCCCATAACAGTGTGTCATCCACAGATCCCCATAACAGTGTGTCATCCACAGATCCCCCCATAACAGTGTGTCACCCACAGATTCCCCCATAGCAGTGTGTCATCCACAGATCCCCCCATAACAGTGTGTCATCCACAGATCCCCATAACAGTGTGCCATCCACAGATCCCCCATAACAGTGTGTCATCCACAGATCCCCCATAACAGTGTGTCATCCACAGATCCCCCATAACAGTGTGCCATCCACAGATCCCCCATAACAGTGCGTCATCCACAGATCCCCCATAACTGTGTCATCCACAGATTCCCCCATAACAGTGTCATCCACAGATCCCCCATAACAGTGTCATCCACAGATCCCCCATAACTGTGTCATCCACAGATTCCCCCATAACAGTGTCATCCACAGATCCCCCATAACAGTGTGTCATCCACAGATCCCCCATAACTGTGTCATCCACAGATTCCCCCATAACACTGTAACAGTAAACCTTGTGCTTTTTTAGTTGTTTTTTTTTTTAAATGTGCCAGGGGAAGATTGCTAGGGCAGATTAGAACAGGTAGTGTAGTTAGTGTTAGTGGAGGGTCCTGCTTAAAAGAGTCTACCTTGCCGTGGTAGCGGCTTCATATTATTTGGTCAAAAATGAATTCCTTACTGAAATCACTGATTATCACTTTTTACTGTCTTTGTAGTTGTAAAAAAATTATGAAATTGGGGGTAGGTCCTTGGGGGTGGAGGGGAGGTGGAGTCAGGACGGATTCCAAAGGGGCGGGGTAGGAGGGGGGGCCCAGGCCTTGAGCTGTGTAAGGGGCCCCAAAATTTCTGATGGCAGCCCTGCACATATGCAACTGCTGTAATTCCTGCACCGTTCACCTGATTTGGATGTAAATGCCCTCAAATTAAAGCTGACAGTCTGCAGGTAAAGCACATCTTGTTTGTTTTATTTCAAATCCATTGTGGTGGTGTATAGAGCCAAAAATGTTAGAATTGTGTCAATGTTCCAATATTTATGGACCTGACTGTATATACTATACAGGATTACTGCATCAATACTCAAGGTGTGGAAGCAATCTACCCTGTGGTTATTGACGAGAAATTGAGCGTCAGGCTTCAATCGTCCATTTTCGTTTATTCAGTTTCCACAGGGTTGCAGGCTAGGGTAAATATTTACCTGGGAATATAATTTGTAATATTAAGGATCAGGCAGCTATCGTCCGTTTACATTTATTCATTTTCCACACAGTTGAAATTAAATTTTTTGGGGACTTATTTCATTTAGTTAAACCAGCATAAATATGTGATTCCTGCATTAATACACAAGGTTTTACAGCAATCTACCTGTGAGTGTTAACATGAATTTGAGCATTACGCCTCAATCGTCCTATTCCAATTATTCAGTTTCCACATGGTTATAGGTGATCTGTACACCAGTAGACAGGCTAGGATAGCAATTTACCTGGAAGTGTTAACGCAATATTAAAGGGCTTCCGTCACCCCCATTTTCATTAGCCGACATTAACTATTTGCTAATGTCAGCTGAGTGCAATCATACATGTCCTACCTTTGTCTGTAGCTTATTTCTTGTAAAAATCATACTTTTATCATATGCAAATTTCTTCACTACCAGCAAGTTGGGCGTGTACTTGCTGGTAGCCGCCGCATCTTCCGCTTCTAGACACGCCCCATCTCCTCTTGATAGACAGAGCCAGCGAGCGCTCTCCTCCTCCCGCTGGCCCCGTCTGCTGCTGAATTCCTGCGCCAAGTTGCTGGCGGTGCAGTTGATGAAGTACCTTTTAGTTGAGCCTGCTGCCTTTAGGGAGCTAATGGCATGAGCTCAGCCTCGCTGGAAGATACCTAGCCAGCATTATTTCTCCCAAAAATCCATCCCTACTCTCACATGTGGTGGACAACATGGGCCGCTGCCTGCGATTCTTGCCATAAGGCAAGGTTCACGCCACAGTGGACACCTGGAGCAGCTCTTACGGGCAGGGACAGTACATGACTTTCACGGCCCACTGGGTCAATGTTTTTTCTGGCAGCAGCGAAGCAGCAACCTGGCAACAAAGCCAGGTCCTTTTGACCCCCCCCCATGATTGTGTTGGCCTGGCTCCCACATCAGACACTTATCCGCCTCCTCCTCCATGGGCACATTCCCATCCCCAACAGCAGCTGGGCACAGGGTCGTTCAGCGGAGCTGGAAAGAACTTGCTTCTCGGGCACGCTGGCCAGAATGGCGACCTGTATGCTCCCTTGCTTACCCAGTTCGCAGGTGTATCGTTGACATCAAGCAGTCTTATGATGACTGGCTAGCCATGCTTTTAGACCCTCACTACTAGGGCAAAATTCCCTCTTGCTGTCTGTGTGCCTATTATCACGTTCCGTACAACTGCTGCTGCGCCCTGCACCATGCCACTAATTCCACTTGCCAACTATCATAGTCTGTATGGTTGCTGCCACCGCCTCTATCAAAACACTGCCGCCATTATGCCACTGCTGTTACTTGCCGACCATCATCTTATGTAAGGCTGCTGCCTTTCTGCCAACAAGTACCATATGGATGCTGCTGCTGCTTCTCGCTGATAATCCCCTTCTGCCACCACCATTAAGACAAAGCATTTGCCACCACTACCACTAATACTACTACTATTACCACTACTAGCCATACAGAGTACTGTATGTTCCATGCTATCCTGCTTCTGCTGCTATTGCAGCCGCGTGCTACTATATCCCTACCCTTTCCACATCCACACTGCATTGCTGCTGCTCTTTCCTCTGACCATCAACACTTGTGCGTGTCATACGGGAAGCATTCTGACCCTGTAAAGGGATAATTTTTGGACACTTGGTCCCTCAAGCCAATATAAAAAATTATCCCATAACACTGATTGTGTTTAAACATCATCTGCTCCGATAAGGGACAATTTTTGGAAGCTTTGGAATATGTAAAAGCATAAGACGTGGTGGCGCGGTGTGTTTTTAAGCACGCTATATGTTAATGCCGTCACTAACCCATGGCTATGTATGTCAGTGTCACACAGACATCATTTACTATTGCTGTCAAGGCATTCCAGAAGTTAGAGAGGGGGGAGGAAAAAATAAATAAATCAAAACCAGATAATAAGTTTTCCTAGGAGGCTAGAGGGGGTTATATACTAACTTTCAGGGTAATTGGAGCAAATTCGGTTCCTGAGCCGAACTTTTTCAAAAATTCAGCAAACCTGACCCAAAACGAAACTTGACTGGTTCTCTCATCTCTAATTTGGACACCTTTTCACATCTTCACTTTTCTTATAAATCTCTAATGAACTTTCCAGTTGAGCAATTACATTTTTTTGGACATTTGTGAAGATGCCAATGGATCCAATTGCTTTAGGCTGTTTTGATAGAAGGTGAGACTCGGGCGACCATCTGTAGTGTATTAGACAAAGTGATACCATTAGGGTATATTCACACTTTCTGGTTTAGATCAGGTTTCTTGATGCAGTTTTTTGAAGCCAAAACCAAAAGTGGATTAAAAAATGAAGAAGTAATACCAGTCCTTTAGCTTTGCTGTCCTTTTATGATCTACGTGTAGTTCAGGCTTCAAAACCTGTATAAAACACCTGCACAGTGCACATGTGAATGTATCTGTAGAAGGGCATAACTGAGGGACTGCAGATGTTTCAGTTGCACAAGGTGCTTGAAGCGTCATATGCCCCCAGGAGGACAGCAGTACTATAAATGGCACATGATATTTGTAATACTACTTTACAGATGGGTTTACATGCTTCAAGTTACTCCATTGATGATTAGATTTTCTGGCCCAGTACTATTTTAATCTGGTTTCATGTGGAAAAACTGGCAAATGCCAATTAAATCAGATGAGTTGTAATTTCCAATTACTCTATATAAACGAAATATCCATGCATGTTTTGAGAAATTAGGTACTTAACGTTAATTTAACACGGCATAGTCTAATGCAAAAAAAGATCTATAAAGCAGCTCTCTCTCCCCTCTCCCAGTGGGAATTCTCAGCAGAATATCAATCTCCAATAAGCATTTAACCTGTATTCAGCCAATCATTTCTAATCATGACTTCTCAAACTGGAAAAGCTTAGTAAAATGGCTCTCCTTCCACCCTCCCAGCAGGAATTCTCAACAGAAGATCATTTTCTAATAAACAACTAATCTGTATTCATTCAATAAGTTTTAATCATTGTGTCATGTTCTAGCGAAGGTCCTACCGACCGCCTAAAAATCTCAAGCAAACAAACACACGAGGCAAGCAGAGACAAAGACATGACAGTGACCAAAAGGAATACTTTATTAACAACATAAAGACAAGGCAGAAAACTGGATGAGAAGGTAAGGGACCAGTGGCAGGAAATACCACTGGAACAAGTGACCAAGTGGGGGCCAAACCCAGAGGGCAGAGACTCAGTGAGCCCCGTTCTTCACAGAGCCCCAGATGGAGGGGATGAACTTAGCCAAGGCTCACTGGTTGCAACTACAGGATGGTCCACACAAACGAGGACTGGAACCCGAACATATGTCCTGGAACCAGGACAAATTGCACAGGACACAGTACAGACAGGACAAAAAGGAACCAGCACAAAAGCAGGTGCCTTGACCCCATGGAAAACGACTCATGGCGGTCTCAGACAGAGCTGCCCAAACTGGCAGACAAGCAGATACCTGGACCCCATGTGGAACGACACATATCGGTCACACAGACTAGATGTTCTCCCTCCAGAGAACGCAGGAGCCCTCTCACCGAAGGCGTAGACAGGACTAGCAGATGCCTGTTCCTCATGCGGAGTTAGTCCATGGGTGAACAGGCAGAGCTGCACAGACAGGCTGATATCTGAACCACGTGCAGGATGACACATGGTGGTCACAGACCAAACACGGAACCAGACAAGGTGACCTTGATGACTTAGTAGGTTGTCACACAGACAGGGCAGATGGAATAACCTAGGTCAGGTGCATAGCTCCTGCACCCAGCAAAGCTGGAGACAGACTGACCCCAAGGCCCACAGCAAACAGATAGAAATAGAAAGGGCACCTGATACCCACACGCAGGCCCAGACCAGGAAATGTTAACCCCACAATAACCAGACGTAACAAGAACCAAAGAACAAACAATACAAGTGTCAGTTCACACCAGTCACAGAATGCTTCAGCCAGCACAACCAGCATACACAGGATAAACTGTAGCCAGTATGAGGTTACAGGCAGCCAACTACACACCAAGGAGAACCAAACAGAATATACAAACACAAATGTATCCATACTCAGACCATGTTTGCACACAAGGCTGCAGCCAGCACACAACACAGAACCAGCATACATGGGAATGCCCACTGCCTGTACACAAAGTGCATGCAGCCAGCCGCACAGCACCGGTGACAGGAGCCACAGAGATATGGACATGGGGAGACACAAACACAGACAACAGTTCACACACAGGTCACAGATAACGCAGCCAGCACGCAGACCTAAGCAACCAGCATACACAGCAGAGAGCCTACAGCCAGTACGTGAGAGGGACTGCAGCCAGCCTGCATGGCAAATCGTGACACAGTGAGCCACACTGTGACACATTGCCTCTGATAATGAAAAAGCTTAGTAAAGCAGCCCTCTCTCCCCTCTCCCAGCATAAATTCTCAGCAGAATATCACTCTACAGGGTGGGCCATTTATATGGATACACCTTAATAAAATGGGAATGGTTGGTGATATTAACTACCTGTTTGTGGCACATTAGTATATGTGAGGGGGGAAACTTTTTAGGATGGGTGGTGACCATGGCGGCCATTTTGAAGTCGGCCATTTTGAATCCAACTTTTGTTTTTTCAATAGGAAGAGGGTCATGTGACACATTAAACTTATTGGGAATTTCACAAGAAAAACAATGGTGTTCTTGGTTTTAACGTAACTTTATTCTTTCATGAGTTATTTACAAGTTTCTGACCACTTATAAAATGTGTTCAATGTGCTGCCCATTGTGTTGGATTGTCAATGCAACCCTCTTCTCCCACTCTTCACACACTGATAGCAACACCGCAGGAGAAATGCGAGCACAGGCTTCCAGTATCCGTAGTTTCAGGTGCTGCACATCTCGTATCTTCACAGCATATGCAGCACCTGAAACTACGGATACTACGGATACTAGATAATCACATTAATGAGAAATAGAACAGGTGTTCCTAATAATTCTTTAGGTGAGTGTATATACAATGTATTATGTCTTTATCTTGCCACTGGATTCTTTTTTTCTTTTTCAGTTACAGCGCCTTTTTTTTTTTTACATACTTCTGTACGTAAGTCCAATACTCTGGAATGTTTGATATTCTGCCACCTGCCAGAGTAAAAAAGTTCTTCTTGGCGCACACGCTGATTGATTTCTGATAACGTATTCTATGCATGAGGAGGACGGATAATTGTGCGCCATATTATTTAACTGTCACTTTTATCCTGAAGCAGAATTACTATAAATTTTCTATGACCAAAAAAAAGTGACTGATCTGCCAGAATTTCATTCTTCTCCCATCCAGATGGAAAGTCGCTGCCACAGTAAATTGTGCTTTATATGTCCATAACATTTACTATGCAGATATAACCTATAACGCTCTGTCAGGAGCCAGAAACGTTCCCTTTCTCTGGTCCAAGTTCCATTTTAACCGCTGCGTCCGGGAATAACCTATACGAGAGACCAAGCAGCCAATGCCTTACACCCTTGTATCAATCTCACATAGCACACGGCAGTCTCTTTCTAACAAATAGAGCTGAGCGAATCGAAGTTGATGAAGTGGAATTCGATCCGAATTTCAGGAAAAATTTGATTCGTACCGAATCAGAATTTCCGGACGCTTCGTGGTAACGAATCACATTTGTTCCTAAAATGGCTGCTGCACGGACATGGAGCAAGGAATTCTGGGAACGAGGGATCACCCACAATGCCATGCATGCAGCCAATCAGCAGCCAGCCAGCCCTGTGATGTCACAGCCCTATAAATAGCCTCAGCCATCTTGGATTCCGCCATTTTCCAGTGTACTTAGTGCAGGGAGCGACGTCAGGGACAGTGCTAGGAAAGACTTTAAAACTTTTATTTTGCTGAATAGAAGTTCAGGGAAAGATCATTAGAAATGTAAGGAAAGGATAGGGAGGAATTATTACACAGTATTGAAGCAGAACAGGGTTCAGTCGGGGAGGTTACAGCCTGGGTAATAGGAACAATCCTATTACACCTTGCTGCACTGACTGAGGACCCAAATTGCCATTGTACAGCTTCTTTCAGGTTTGCAATAGATGATACCTCTGTAATGCCAGCAAACCGTTCTTGTTATTGGGGTGCAAGTGCTGTGTGATACGGCCATTAACAATGTTTATTACTAGCAAATATTTCTACATCTTATTATTGTGCAGTTATATGTTCTAAAGCCTTTTTTGGCGTGTATTAGTGGAAATAAAAATAGGGGCTTATTAGCCGTTGTGTGGTGAAGTGAGAAAATTACAGACTTTTTGGGGTGTTTTAATTTCCTTTTTATTTATTTATTTGATCTCACAGTATGTCAGACAGAAGTGCCAGGCCCTGCACAAGGCAGAGACCTAAATGTATCTGGTGGCAGCAGAGTAAGGGGGCAGTGGTAGCAGGAGTCGCAGCGAGAGGCCTGAGCTCCCGGTGTCATCTAGCGGTCGTGTCTTCACCAGCAACCCAGCGGTTCTTGAATGGTTGACTCGGTCATCCACTTCGTCCCAAGTGACATCAGACACCCCCAGCCAAGAGTCGGTGGGTTCGTCAGACACAACCCTTAGTTGGCATGGCCCGGGAGCAGGCCCTGTGCCCTCACCTGTCCTCAACCTGCCTCTGTCCTTTTCTGTTCCCTCAGCCAGAGAAGTATTATATGCTGTAGCTCAGCTCTACTATACAGCGAGGACGAGCTACTAGAGGACAGTCAGCAGCTACTGGCCTGCCAAGATGCGGAGGAGACATCCCCCGCTTCCTCCGGTAGGCGAGCAAGTAGCGATGAGACGAGTGGCGTGGGAGCTGGTGTTGTGAGCGGTCAGGCTCCTGACCCAAAGACCGTTGAGGAGGACATCAGTGATGTGCAGACAGTACTCGATGATGATGATGTAGCTGATCGCACTTGGGAGCCGTGTGACGAAGAGGCTTCATCACCATTGGGAGAAGAGGGTGGCAGCTTGCGCATCAGGCAGCGGCAGAGCCAGCAAGTTGGTAGCGTGGCCGGGAGTCAGCAGGGTGGCAGCAGTGGCAGGTCGGGAGCCAAACATACACGGGGTAGACCACCCACTTCGCAGGAGCCTACCTGCCCAGAAAGTAGTGGTGCAGGGGTTCATGGAGGCAGCAGCGGTAGCAGTCAGTCAGTGCGGAGTGTTGGGGGTAAAATCTTCTACTCATCAGTGTGGCAGTATTTCGTTAAGCTGCCGGAGGCGGTAAACATGGCTATTTGCCGAATCTGTGGGCAGAAGGTGAAGCATGACCATGTTGGCACCACAGCCCTGCGGCAACATCTGCAGCGTCACCATAAAGTGGCCTGCAAGAACTGTGGTTCCAATGTGGTGGTCCAGCCTGCTGTAGCAACCGCTACATCACCCAGTGCCACGCACCCGATTTCAGGAAGTCAAGGCTCCACCACCTCAGCCGAAGGGAGCTGTCTGTCCTTCCCATCATCTACCTGGTCCTGATGCTCCTAATCCTTCTCCTCCTACTCCTCGTCAGTCATTCCGTCAGCAATCGATCACCGAAGCGATTGCCAAGAAACAGCAGTATGCGTGCGCTTATCCAACGGCGCAGAAGCTGAACCTGCTCCTGGCCAAGTTGCTGGTGCTGCAGTCCCTCCCTTTCCAAGTGGTGGACTCTGCACCTTTCAGAGAACTGATGGCTTGTGCCGAGCCGAGGTGGAGAGCCCCAAGCTGTCATTTATTTGCCAAAAGGTCAGTACCAGTTCTGCACACACATGTAGAACAGAAGGTGGGCCAGTCCTTGAGCATGTCGGTGTCTGCCAAAGTGCATGGCAGTGCCGAAGTGTGTAGCTGTGACTACGGTCAGGGACAGTACATGTCCTTAACGGCCCACTGGGTGAATGTGGTTCCTGCAGAGCCACAACAGCAACTTGGCCAGGTGATGCCGTTTTCGCCTCTACGTTCTCACACCTATGGTCCTGTGACAATGTCCACCTCTGCCTCCTCATCCTCCACCCTGTCCTCAGCCTCCACTGCAGGGACAATTCACAGTGCCTCTCCAGCATACCACATGTGCAGGGCATGGCGGTGTCATGCTGTTCTGCACCTAGTTTGCCTGGTCGAACGGAGTTACACAGGGGAGGAACTGCTCCGTGTCCTTCATCAAGAAATGGAATCCTGGCTTTCTCCCCGACAACTCAAAAGCTGAACCACGCTGACCAACGACGGGAAGAACATGGTGTTGGCGATGCGTCAAGGAGGGATGAGCCATACGCCCTGCATGTCCCACGTGTTCAATCTGGTTGTCAAGCGTTTCCTGAAGTCTTTCCACCCATCAGCAAGACATCAAGGTTATTGACTGAGGACTAGGAACTTTACTGAATCACATTCGCATTGCCCTTTAAACCTTTGTTTGTCTTCGTTTTATACCTGAATCATATAGTGTGCAGAGGAACTTAGAAGAACAGGGCCTGGAACTGGTAGTCATTATTCTGGGTGGTCAGGAGGCAATAAAGTTATTTATTGCCACAGTTAGGTTTGCCAGCAGGATGCTTAGGTTGCAAGGTGAGGAATTATTAGTGGAAAGAGGGATGATGTTGCGGTGACAATTTGTAGATCACCCCTGAGATCTCTCCTGGAGAACTGTGCTCATTTCTGGGAATCATATATCTGAGAGGACAGAGACGAGAGATGTGCCTAGGGAGGGCATCTACACTGGTGAAGGGTGGAGGACATAAATCTGGTAAGGGAAGTTTAAAATACTATAGCCATGTAGAAAGAGAGATCGGAGGGAGAGGTGGGGGGGCCGGGCGTTTTTTCATGTTCTTGGCTGCTGCTGAAGGAGTGATGCCTCAGATGCTGGAAACAAAACAGAGAAGTAAAAATCAAGTCTAATATAGTAAGATGTGGTGTTCACATTAGTGGAACTGTCCAGACTTCTGGCACTGGCCCTTGAATCCAAAAATGATGCAAAATTTTGCAAATCCAAGGGACACATATACAGCGAATGAAAATATAACATTGTATTGCCTATTACTGAGCACTTGTCAGCAGGACCAACCCTATTAAACCAGACTACATGTTGAAGTTGATTCTGCTTGATAATGGCGAAAATCAGTTCCGCTCCTCGGGAGAATGAAGCTCTAATTTGCATATGGAATTAGCTATTAGGTTTTCTTTGGAATGGCACAACAGATTTTCGCCATCCCAGTATCATTTTAGTTAGCAGGGTCATCTCTACCCAGTATTATGTCTTGTTTAATAGGGTTGATTCTGCAGACAGGTGCTCTTTGAAGGGGTTTTCTGATTTTCAAGACCGCCACTTGCTGTCAGTGAAAAGCTAACATTCTCATTGACATCCAGACACTGGGAATCTTTGCAGACCCAATTCTCCAATCTTGGCCATTTAACCCCACAAATGCTGTAGGCAATAGCGATCGCAGCATTTGAATGGTTGACAGAGGGTGGGAGCCCTCACTAGGTTTGCACAATGCACTGCGATATACAGAAGTATTGTAGTGGATTAGAAGTAATCAAGTGTCTTCTTTGACAAAACGTATAAAATAAAAAAACTTTAGTAATTTTTGGAAGACTCACAAATAGTAAAAATTCAAACCTCCTATTTTGCAAATATATGAGTAATAAAAACAAAACATACGTCTAAAAATATCATGTGATAATATCACATTATTTATCCTGCATGGTGACCGCCATAAAGCAATATATACAATGCCAGAATTACATTTTTTTTTAGCTACTTCATTGCAAAAAAAAGAAATAAAAAATGATCAATGAATCGTATGTACCCCCCAAAAAGTATAAATCAAAACTACTGCTCAATCTGCAAATAAAACAGTAATGAAACTATAGGTGTCAGAATTTGGCAACACAAAGCGAATTTTTCATTTCTTTAAAAGTAGTAAAACATAATAAAACCATATACTTGTAGTATTGCCCTAATCGTACTCGTCCGCATTATAAACGTATCATTTCATTGTCGCTGCAGATTGAACACCATGAACACTGCATTCTTTTTCCATTCCACCCACAATTTTTTAAAGACTCCTTTATTTTTATTATTTGATCAAATATCCCAGAAATAAGCTAAAGAAGAGTCATTGTACAATATGAATCTACACATGAACCTATAACCTCAAGCGCCCTACATATCTTACAGTCCAGTACACATTATATGCGCAGTACCCCAGAGCAGCGTATATCTGCAAATGGCTTTTTCTTTAATCTAATGCTATCAAATGTTTAGGCTGTGTTTTGTTATTTCACATATTACAAGCAGCATAGCTGTGTATGGATGGCACGTACACGGTTAATAATCCTGGCTCAGCCCTTGCAGATTGCTAGGTGGTGGCTGGCTCCAACCCGGCTGTAGAGAGTTCTGTGGAGAGTTCAGAGAGGAAGGAAGCAGTGACCTATGCTTCTTCTCCTTAGGCCTCAAGCTCTAGAGGCTAACAGATCAAGATTAACAGAAGGAGATAGAGAGAAGGACAGAAAAAGAGGAAGATAAAGAAGATCTTAAAATCTGCCTGGCCAAGCATGAGTCAGCACGATAGTTGCTACTACAGTCATTCAGACTTTGCTGCTGTGAGGGACAATTTTGAGATATCCATCACGCTTGGACACATCCTGTCCAGTC